>NC_065526.1:6306194-6398337 GCF_006386435.1 Epinephelus moara | reverse complement strand
GCATCCTCCCATGACCCTCTACCACTGTGCCAAATTTCACATGGACTGACCAAGTCAGTGAGGAGAAAAACGTGGAACAGACACACAGACAGAGTTTTCGTCATTATATAGTGAGATAGTAAGATAAGATAACTGCTCTCCCAGAAAGTATGTTTGGGGATCTTTGTCAAGGGTTTGCAACACTACTTAAGAAATTAAAATGCATATGGAGAGTCAAGCTTCTTTTGAGGCTAATGCTGAACAAGTTTGCATGTCTCCACACCACATTTTTTATGTTTTCATTTATTTGCATATGATAGAAACAGCCATATGGAATACTCCATTAAATGACTTTTATCACCATTTAGTAGCAGGTAGTTGTTAAAAGCAGATGACAAGCATTAAAGCCTTCACACATTAAATGTTTATTCCAGCTAAGTACCCAGAGGGGTGGTGGGTAGTTGATGCTAATCGTGTCCCGGCTGCTGTTGATGAACTGCATCTGTCAGCAGACTTTAAGGCTGGAGATGCTGCCAAAAGTCTCCGAAAAAGGAAGGAGGGAAGGTGAAGATGAGGGGGAAAAACACAGTCTGTCATCTTTAATAACACAGTCACCTCCAATTTAAACAACGTTGAAAACAATACTAGTTTCCCACCACTGTGCGCTACAAGAGTAGACCTATGAAATTTAAGATAATCATTTATGTCAGAATGTTAAATGTATAGAAATTACCTCCCATGTGAAACAGCCACTGGAGAGAGAGAACGAGCAGTTACAATCACCACTTAAACTCAAATGTGAACAAAATGTAAAGCACTTAACTGCTACTTTTAACCATTACAGCTCGCCTGATTGGCCTGATAGTATTTGATAGATTGCCAATTGATGAAAAAGCTTCTGGATACACACTCAGTGAAAAACAAGCATCTGTTTCCATCTTAGGCTCAGCAGGGAACACCTTAAGCTGCCTAACCTTGCAGCCTTTGGTGTGTGTGTGTGTGTGAGAGAGAGTGTGTGTGCTTGTGTGTGTGTGAAGCTGCTGTCATTACTCCTCCTTTGTATCCCGTCTTCACCCTTCCCCCTGAAGTCAACCTAACAGCGATGCAGCAGCACAGCATCACACTCAAAGCTATTCATGGTGTTCTCTTTGATACATTACGGCTATCAGCAGTGTATTTGTTACAGAAACTGGGGGTTCGTGTCCACAGGGTGCAATGGAGGCTCTTTGCCTTTAACTGCACTGCAACTACATCATCATTTAGAAGCTAATGCTGCAGGGCTGCAAGGTTTTGACACTGATTTGCTAATGAGCCACTTCATTATGCCTGTACAGTAATTACACTGTTCTTGCGGAAAATGTGTGTGATTCTGACCCGTAACGGACACTGGCACATACCGCGAATGCTCAGAGTAGGGGAAAAAAAAATCTAATTTCAGATAGGATGGCATCCAGATGACATGTGGAAAAAAAGTTCATGGGAACTTTGATGAAAAAAAGGAGATATGCCTCAGCAAATCTCCTAATCATTTACATCTTTTAAAAAAAATGTGCACTCAGTCACACACAAATCACAGCCCGGTCAGAATGATGTCACATGTGTTTGTCCTACTCCTTTATCCCCTGCAGGACATGAGCAGAGGGGTCAGGGCTGCAGGACACACACACACTCACGTCTGCTACGACTTTGCAGCCAGTGTGCAAATCATGGGAGTCGACGTCAGCCATCATTTAGTTGTCAGGGGTGGAAACAAAATAGATGAGAAATGAAGTGCTGAGACTGGCCTGACCTTGTGGATGATTGCCGCCTAAATAGCTGGGACTGAAATTGGGCATTTTACACCCTGGCAGCTGCCCAAGACACAATTTGTCCCAGTTTCGGAGGGCAAGATGGCCTGAGTAACACGCCACGTCAAATACCAGTTTCCTGGGAACTCTCATATCCCATTTTGGATAGAACCATGGGTAGAATAAAAATACAGTGTTCATCAGAAAATTACATCAAATCAGTGGTGATTAATCACACTCATGGTACAGTGTTTATACTGAAAGGTGGTGTAGAATATCCAGTACTTAGTTTATTCTTTCTATCAGTGTAGAAATCTCTTCCAGCACTGAAATATGTAAATACTGACTATAGACCTATTCTGTGATGCAGAGCATTTAGTTTAGCATTTTTACAACCTATTATATTTTTTAAATTCAGTATAACACAGGTTTGTCCTTTTTTGAAACTGAATTCTCCCTCAAACAGATTGCATGCTGTTATTTTGAATAAAAAGGCAGTACACATGAGATTTCTGGTGGCACAATTATAATAATAGCAGTCCAAATCGCTCTTACAGAAAATGGCTCTGGCAAACATGGATAGGTCAAGAGAAGAAGAATTCAAGGGAGTTAGGTGCAGCTTTCCTCTCAGTGGCCAATGTGGTTAACTTGTCTGTGTACCAGCTCATTTGGTATGTGTTGTATGATATGAACACTACATTAACAGTACATGGACAAGGTGCGCAGGAACAGGCAGAAACAAGGCACATTTTACAGGAAAATAAAAATTTGTGTGGCAGCGCTGCCAAAAAAGCCTTTGACAAGAATAGTTAGATATTTACCTCCGCCAAGAGGGTTATGTTTTCGATTGAGCCAAATACCCAAATCCTACCAGCACCTTTAAGGGCCCTGACAAACCAAGCCAATAGTCAGCTGTCAGTCAATGTTGGCCAGTCTGTGAGCGTGTTTTTGTGATGTGTTCCGCACCATAGGCTCTAGTCAGCCCTCGTGGCTTTATTTCGTCCGGTTCAGCATGTTGAATCGGCGGCAGAGACAGCAGGCTAGCGGGCGTAAGATAAATTTAAAAAAAAATTAAAAAATATTTCATTTATCTTAAAAAAAAACAAAAAAAAAAAGTTTTTTTTTCTTGTGGCCATTGAGCTGTTTGGCAAAAATGGTTCATAATTGTTTGTGTCATTGTTCACAGGCACTCTTTCAACATCGGGTGTTTTGTTAGTCTGCGAACTGGCAAATTAGCACCTTGAATCAATGTGGTCTCACTCTGAAGTCATCGAAACCCAACGCTTGGGCAGTGACTTGTGGCGTCAGACACTGATGAAAAAGCTGTTTATTAACATCGGCATTATACGCAGCCGGTCGCTGTTATAGTTAAATGGCACTTGGCCGTGTCAGGGGGAAATGTGGCAGGACATGAACGAAAGTTAAGGCACGAAAGTCTGAGTTGGGCAGGCAGGAGAGGTGGTGGATGGGTCCAACAAACAGCGACCGTCACCAGGGAGAGCAGTGTTTGTGTCCTAAGCCTAACCACATGTTTTTGTTGCCTAAACCCAACCACGTGCGTTAGATGTTCGCAGTGTTTTACCGACATAGTGCTTTTATTCTGAAATAGACTGTATGCAAACAGTAAATTTCCTGTAAGAACAGAAGTGTGTTTTGAAAGAAGACAATGCATGTAACAGGCAGAACTTGACACGGCATCCTTGAATATCAACAACCAATGCACCCAGGGTACCTTTCACGTCATATCTGGACGTGGAAAGTCCATGACCAAACATTGATATGTGACGAGGTTGGAGTGAGAATGTGCTGCTTGAATCCATCCTCTCACTCTTCCGGTTCTCCCTTCTTTACTGTAGTGAAGAATAGAGACTACTCCGCCTGCTGGTATGGAGAGTAATTTCCTGTCATGCAGGCGCAGGATGTACATGCTAGTTGGCCATTGGTCGAGGTCTTTGTGGTGTGTTCAAATGCAGCTTTCTGGTGACCTTTGTTGCCACTAGTTCTGTGATATCAGTTTGGTATGTGCAGGTCTTAAAGCTCACTAATTAACACATTATATACTGCTTGTTTAATCCACGCAGAAACAGTAGACACAGCCAGGCTAGCTCTTTACCCTCTCTATGCTAAGCTAAGGTAACTGGTAGTGGGTGGTAGCTTCATATACACACATAACATGGCATTGAACTTCTCATCTAACTCCGAGCAAGAAAGTAAATAGATGTATTTCCTAAAATGTCAAACTAGTCCTTTAAACTAAAGCTTGCAAGAGAAAAAAAATCAGCTGTTCAAATGTATTTTGCCCAGCAGTAATTTTCCTCAGAAACTGTATCAGCCACAGGTATTTGAGGCTGCTACTGTAAAGCAAACTGTATGTGGCCCTTACCTCAGTTATTTTGTTAGTTTAGGAGTTTAATCCAGAGGTACACCTCAGCAGCATCTGCCTGGGACTGCTGGGCTTAAGACTCTGAGCAGGGATCACTTATAATGGAATCCAATCCCTAGCTGTCTGTTTGAGAGGGCTGGAACTAATCGATCAGAGGGGAGCATCTGTGAAAGAGATGTTCAGAGAGGCAGCTTTGACTGCGCTGGAGCCAGAAGGGCTACTGTCTGATGCCCCGGTTCTGGCATTACAGCGCAGCATTACCACTTGATACGCCAGTCAAGCTGGCTTTGATGCAAAATATGGCGAGATGTGAAACAGTGAAGCTGGCACATTTCTCCCCCGACTTCTAATTTTGTCATCTCTGCTGTCTTAGGAGTTATCATTTCTTCCCTTCTATCTTTAATCCCCTGTCCATGTCCCTCTCCTTTTCGCTCTCTTGCATATTTTATATCAGTTTCTGCGTTAAGTCCTTCCCCTCTGAACTCAATCCCCAGTCTGGCCCTCCGCTTGAGCCCCTCAGCTGCTGGTCTGCTCTCACACTAACCCCCTTGTTTATATCGGGGACGCAATTAAGTCGAAGCCAAGTAGAGGAGTCCCAGAGAGAGAGGCAAGAGTGCAAGCTTGTGAGTCAAATTTCAACTTCTACACTCACACACTCCTCCCTCCCCTATTTCACTCATTTTCTCTTCCCCCCCCCATCCCTCTCGCTCCGTCTCCTCTCCTTCACTCTTTCTCTCTTTAAACATGCAAAGATATCTGTTCCTCTTGAAAACAAAGGAAATAAAACATAAAACATTGGCTCTCGGATTTATTTTATGTAACTTGAAAAGGTTCACTGGGGGAGAAATATGTGGCTTGAGATAGCCTGATGTACCGCTGAAAATAGCTAAAACAAGACATTACCTCATCTGTGTGTGATGTAACTTCAAACGCAGATTTATTTATTTTAGCAACTTCACCCACCCAACTGCACCCAAATATGAATTTCATGCTGGAATTTAATGAATAATTTTATGCAGATTTGCGTGTCAAAAAGTCTTAAGCACTTATTTCCTCGTCTACTGTCGACTACAATTTCTTGCTTTTCCTTTTTTTTTTTTTTTTTTTTGTCATGGAGGAACTAGTTCGAGTGCTGAGTTCACGTTCTCCACATGTGTGGTCTGTCGGCCCAGGGGACCTATCCCAGAATCCCAGACACACGTGTGCAGGCAGAAGCAGTAGTGCAATGCAGAGTAGATAAACAGTGCTCTTACTGGCCACTGGGCACACTCCACATCTAAACAATGCCAAGTTAACTACTTTGCAGGAGTATATAGCAAAAGCAAACAAAAATACACGCATGTTCATCTCAGAAAGTCATTTGGGTGAAAACTTTTAAACCACTCTATGCTAGACTCATAAATTGAATTAATGCAGTATAAGTTTCACATATGCAGGCATTAAATATGTTTCTTAAACATCATCCCGTCCTTGTTGAATTTAGTGTCAAGCGTCTCGATTGCCCTAATTCAGCATTCCAGCCCAGGAGTGCAAGTGTGCCTCACTTTCTCGGGGGAGATGCAGGAGAAACTCCAGGGATGTGTGCAGCGTTGACGGACAGGGGGATAAACAGAGGGATTGTCCCTGACCTCCCAACACCAGTCTGGAGGAAGACGAATAGCCCCCCAATGGGCCCTGAGCAGATAAAATACACCCTACCGTCTTCAACACCAGGTGTGACAGCCATCAGGGGTGGCCTATCAGCAGGGGGTACAGAGAAGGGGAGGTAAGGTTGAGGGGGCACATTAGGAACATATCAGCAATTACTCTCTGGGTTTATTTTTCTTCCTGCTTTAACGCCTGGATACCAGGTTACATTCATCCTGGGTGTTGATTGTATCTTAAGGTCTAAGTGAGAACACTTTGTGGAGTCATTTGTCGATTATCTGATAATGCACTCAAACATGTTAATGTTGTGTTATAGCGACGATTTAAAAGCCCTGCAGTTTGTTTATTTGTCCAAGTTTTTCTTCAGTGAATTCCGTGGCCTTGACTTTTCAAGCTTTAGGGCTTATCTGGGAAGTTCAGTTCCATCTTTGCTGTTAGCGAACCCAGAGTTGCAAATCAACTTCTTTATGTAATGGAATTCACAGGGTCGAGGACATGTTTACCTCTTTTTCCAGGCCCATTAGGCACCAAGCGGCTATATCATATCTGACACAAGAGTATGGCCTCAATCTGTTTAAGCCATGATCTCTGACTGCATGGGCCCCACATCTTCAGACTGGCCTCTGCAAGCCGAGATATGAAGAGGGATGATGGTCATTTATATGTCCTGAACTTTAAACAATAAATGTGTTATGGGTGCAGACATCCCACAGACTAGACAAATAAATGGGCTCCTCTGTGTGTAGTTTGAGCAGGACAAAAGTTCTGCAGACGCTCACGTGACCACAAAAAATTGCTGGGAAATAGCTCCACGGAGGTGAAATTTTAGTCCATAAAAATGACATATTTTTTCTCATGAAACGGCATATGCTAATTCTGTCAAAATAGTCTTTTGTGCATTGTGAAGTGTCAAACTGATCTGCAAAAATAAAAGAAAGAGGCCGTGTGCAAGAGGAGCTCGTGTGAAAAAGGGAAGCCCAGACCTCTAATTTCCTGTGTGAGCATTTGCCGTAGAACGGGAAGGCCAGACCGCTCTGCGGCTATCAGAAATCAGCCCAATAGTCCCCGGAGCCACCCCTGCCCTCACGATACCCTCTCTCGCGCCCCCCCCCCTTTCCTCTCAGCCCAGGCCTCAGGGCCACTGTGAGTTAACCTCGCTCAGCCGTGACCAGAAAACAGAGTGATATCTTACTCATCTAATCCCCCTCTCAGTCATCATGCAATAAAGTATGCCTGGCGACCCTTGACCTCACAAGTCAGAACAACCCCTCCACCCTCCAGCAACACCACCCTGCCAACCCCCACCAAGGGACCTATAAAGAAGAGAGAAGTCAGAAAGGTTGGAACCACAATTAACAGCCTCAAACGCACTGTCATTGCCAAGGTAGAAAAAAACTGAAACTGAGTCCTGATTTTTTTTTAGTACAAATATATTAAAGTATAAACACTTCATTTTGTTATAATAGAAATTGTGCTACAGGCCTGATACAAAGAGGGAAGAGGTGTTTTTCACAGTTGTACATGCACATTTGAACATTATCTAAATAGTTAAATGATACCATAAGTATTGATACTTTATGTTACATCTGACAGTTTTCATTATTTCTAGACATCTCACATCACCCACCTCTTGTTGTTGGCGTTCAGTTCAAGTTGAGCTCCAGTTTATGGTTTTCTTTTGTTTTTAATTTGTCCTTTGCTTTTGTATTCATTTGTTTTGGTATTTTGAGCCTGTCAGCACTTTGGTCAGCTGCAGTTGTTTTTTAAATGTGCGACTAAAGTTTGACTTGACTTTTTTTTCCAATGGATGATTCTAAATACTACAATATGATACTACAATACAAATAAGCCATCATAGCTGCAGTATGTAGAAGAAACCAGTCGTTAGCGCAAATCAGAGCTGTAGGAAATTCAGAATACTTCTGTGCTGCAAATTGAAACAAACTTTTTGATGAATCCATGCAAACATGACCCAAAATCCAAAAGTGGATTGATTTCAACTGCTGAATGTATTATTAGGTTTCTACAGGACATTAAATTTAATTTGTGCCCATCAATAGCAAAACACACAACATCAAATTAAGCTTGGTGACTGGACGTTTCATACCAGACTTTACTCTCCCTCCTCAGATTATATAAAGAAGCTCAAGGACCATATTCAGTAGTTTGGTTGCTCATCTTTTGAACTGATGATTCAACCAGGAGACTTTCATGGTCATTCAAGCCTTGGAAGCACTCCAGCTGCAGAAATATTGTCTATATGGAAAATGGATGGGACTTTTACTTCTAAATCTTCCATATCTTTTCCCGTTTTCACTTTGTATTTCCAATTAACTAACTGTGCACACAGATCTCCGACTGCTCCTTTAATCTGTGTTAACCTGCACTGAGGATCTCGTCATTCTGCAGCTTTAAGATGCTTTCGACAGATGCAGACTTCAGAGGGCAAAACAGCAAATACATCTGCCGTGGCCCCACCTCTATCTCTGCCTCCACTCACTTTATGTATCACAGAGGGAGGGAGACTCTCTGACAGCGAGGACCTGATGAGCGCAATATGACCATGTGACAATTACAAGAAAGACACGGACACATGTGGAGACCTTTGTTGCACCACGTCTGCGTGTGCAACTGTCAGTGTGTCTTGGAAGGTGCATGCATGCTCCCTTTGGTTACCATGTGTGTGCACATACACATTGCATGCATGTGTGCATGTTTGTGTGTGTGTGAGAGCCTGAAGCTGCTCTAAGGGGTTCAGGGCTCCCTTGCTCCAGCACATCTGGGCTTTATATCAGGCCTTTAATTAATCCTGAGTGAAGGCCAGGCAGTGACAGGCTGACTGGGCAGGCTCCAGTCCAGGACAGGGCCTGATTTATTACAACTGAGCTCCAACCAGCATTGATTTATTTCAGACTCAGGAAAGGGGAGAGTAGAGGGGGTGTGTTTAAGGGAATTGGGGGGGTGTACACAGAAACAGCACTGTTACACTGGAAAGGGACACTGAGGTTGAGAGTGACTGAGAAAGGTGAGACTGATAGGCCGGGAGTGAAGACAGGGGAGGTGGTGGCTTTGTGATGTTTTGTTTTAAAGGCAGGCTTTGCATATCACCGGAGGCTCTTTCTACTGTTGGTAAGCAGTCAAGCGGTCCAGAACGAGAAAGCAAGGGATGATGAATGTGATGAAGGAAGAGGGAGAGATTATCACCATCAGGTGGGTTATGTTCCCTCCCAGGCATGAGCTGTCAGTCAGAGTGCCTCCTATCGCCTTATCTCCCAACACAGGGGGACTGTAAATCCTCCTCTGCTCATTTGACTTAATCATGACAGTCATCTGAACTCAGCAAAACACAGGAAAGCATATCCCTTCCCCCTTCTCACCTCCCCCAGGTCTCTTCGCTGGGACAGCAGGAGGAGTATGTAAAAAAGGATGTTCTTTTTATTATCTAACACATGCATCAAGTAGCCACAAATGGCCCACAGTGTTGCGGAATGTGATAGCTGCGTGTGTGTGTGCCTGTGTTTGTGTGCACAAGGTTATTTCGCTGACTCCGTAATTCTTGTCGCATCCTCATGTGTTGAGTAAAAAATGCCAAGTGTGGCGGAGTTTTTATGAGCCTCTGTCGTCATGTGCTCTCAACATGCTTCCCTCTGATAAGGAATTTTATGACAGTCAATTTTACACCAATAGACAGCTTCTTGTAAAAAAAAATATGTATATACAAGAAAAAATAACTAGGGAAAACAAATCATTTTTTCTTATTGTGCACATAACACTCATTCAAGGTGGTTTTACTCGTATTTATACTCAAGCTTTTCTTAAAAAAATGTCCAAGTTTTAAAACACAGATTTTCATAATCAGTGGGCGGTAAAAATCCACAACACAATAATCTTTTTTTTTATTTTTCTTAATACATCAGTGGACAAGATTAAATGGTTTAATGTATGTTTGCTAAAAAAAGGACAACAGGTAGCTAGTACCACTTTTAAGACAGAAAGTGTGTTGAAATTATAGTGCCGACTTCTAAAAATCCTCCATTTCAAAGCATAATATTATTGAATTACTGAATCTCCACTTTGGCTCTAAACAGTAGCGCTGCACAAAGGGGGCCAAGGTGGGCATGGCCCTCCAGATTCAATTGCCAGCCCCTTTACTGCCTGCCCCCTGGCAAAAATAATTGGAGGCTGACATTAAGTGATGTGATGGGCTCATTTTTAAAGCTAGCATGAAGGTAGTAGTATGAAAATTGGTTCTATGGGTACCCAAGTGTCCACCCTAAACTTTTTCTAAATACATATCTTGTTCCTTACAATCAATGTACTCCTTCAAATTAAAGCTGCATATTTATCTTTTTAAGAAAAAGGACAACCAGCCTATTATAAGAACAATGAATCGCCTAACTTGTATATACAGATACCAACTTGGTGTCACTCCGAAGTCGTCGAAATCCAACACTAGGGCAGTGACTTGGGGTGTCAGACACAGACAAAAAAAACAAAAAAACTTTAACATCAGCATGATATGCGGCTGGTCGTTGCTATATTTAAATGGTGCCCGGTGGTGTTGTGGGAAACGCGGCGGGACACGAACAAAAGTTTAGGTGGTGAAAGTCTGAGTAGGGTGGGTGCGAGGGGTGGTAGATGTTCCAACAACTACCGATTTTCACCCAGGAGGTTGGCGTTTCCTTTCCTTTCCTAAGACTATAAAGCCAAACCCTGTTCCTTTTTTCTAAACCCAACCATGTGTTTTTGTTGTTAAAGGAAAAAACATCAATTAGTGGTGTTGTGCTGTAGCAACATGGCGTGCTTCTTTTGAAAATGACTGCACGTAAAAAGTAAATATCCTGTGAAAACGAAGTGCATTTTGAAAAAAGAAAATACATGTAACAGGCAGAACTTGGTGTCCACCCAGGGTACCTTGCATGACGTGTGTGGATGTGAAAAGTCGATGACCAAATGTTTATACGTGACGAGGTCTGAGTGAGAATGCGTTGCAGATACATTGAAAAAAGAAAACTGTGAAACTCAAAATGTTAACTGTGCCAATATTATTCCGTGTACATCAGATAATTAGCATTAACTGTGAAGTATAGAAATGAATTCTCCATAGTTTTCAACTGGCCTACTTCAACAACATTTAAACAAATTCCTGAAGTTCAGTCATGGTTTTTGGTTTTGGTGTGCCACCCTAAGAATTCCAATGACACCATCCAGCCACCCCTACGAAAAAATTCTGGGGGCGCCACTGGCTCTAAACCCAGCAGTCTGCTGTGAGTAATTGGCCTTTTTAGTACTATCGTCTAGACGACAAATACCAAAAAGCCTTGAGGCGTGACGACACATCATTGTTGTTACAGGGCTGCCATCCTCACCCCTCCTCTTGCTCATTTCAGGATTTGTGTTCACTTTGCCTCAGTCACAAAGTAGCAGAGAACTCTATGGACTCACAGCCAATATTTGCCATTAACCTGTCATTATGATAAGAGGCTGGAGTCTTTTTATATCTGTACGTTGAAGAAGATTCTTACCGGAAGTCTGTCACGATGTGCTTTCACACATGCAGCTTTTTCAGTAAATGGAACAGCAGTTTACCGTTTTAAGGTCTTGTGTGAATAAAATCTTGCAATATTTTTTAAATTTTCTTGTAAGCTCTTTACAAACCATACTGTATGTGCATTAATGGTCAAATAGAGTTTCGATCTTTACATAGGATTGCTCAATATGCAGTGTGGATCAGTAGAAATATCTTCTATTGATACAGTATAATGATTTGTATTATATTTATTTGCTGCATATTTCTAATTTAAATAATTGAACAAGTAAAAAATATGTTGCCTATTTTTATTTATCTATTTAACCCATATTTAACCAGGTAAGTCCTGTTGAGATCAACGATCTCTTTTACAAGGGAGACCTGGCCAAAGTCAGGCACAGAGACCAGTTCACGTAGTTTCTTTTTGGAGGTTATTCAAAGTGAGAGGAGCAGAGCACATAAAAGCTTTCTTTCCCAGTCTTGAGTCTTGAGATCTCAGACTGTAGCTACAGTCAGATCTCTGTTCAATCAGAGTACAAATGTACAAAGTTCATCCAGTACGGCTTTATAAATGAACAAATACCAGTGACTACAAAAGGTCAAAGAAGGCCAACCAGCCCTGGAATAAAGCATGCAGTGATGAGTGAGGGCTTTACAATTTGTAACAAATCACACCACACTATATTATGTGATATTTAACATGTGCAGATGCATTCATGTACAACAGATCACTGTAATCAAGAACCAGTAAAAACGTAGCAGCAACCACTCTATGTAATCCATTTTAAGGTCTGCCTATACTCCTGAAAAGGACCTTGTAACTTAGTTTTGAAAGGTGTGTTTAGTACAAGAATGAATTATCTTTAACGGCAAATCTTCAAAATGAGGATTCTGAATAGCAGCAGAGCTCCCTTTACTATCGACCCAGAGCATTGCTGTCAGCCCAGCCGTGATAGATATTTTGTTACTTTATTAAAAGCCACCAAAACAGTCATGACGTCAGCTGTATGTGATAGCTTGAACCAGCTATAGACTGAATGTACTGCTAAATGGAGGATAGTCAAAATCAGTGCAGAACATCACATAAAGCGTAGTGCATTCGCCGCCTAGTTTAAGTACTGAAAGGTATCTGAACAGTGACATGAAATAAAAGAGTGAAAAATAGATGAACAGAAGGTCAGTGAATCCAAATCTTTGAACTAAGATGAACAAAACAATTCCACTTTTATTTCAATCTCTGAGGTGTTCCAGAAATGAAGTTTATTATTACACTCAAATTAGACAAGAACTTTTTAAGATGATGTTATAACATGTTTAAAAAAATAAAAGTACATTTCTTACGTGAAAAACAGACTCTGCTACGTTTTCAAGAAAAATTGTCAAGCTGTTTTAATGCGTTAAAGCCTCTACAGGATTTAAATCAGCAGGCCAGAGTCTGGTTGGAGAGTGAACTAAAGATTCATGGGAAACAGGAAATACTCTCACTGGAAAGACCAGACACGTTACTGCCAACATCTCTCAGTCTCTGCAGCAGCGCTACAATAAAGCGATTAAGTCTGACTGGTTAAGGAAATAGGCTTAATGTCAGAATCTGAGGAGGTCACAAACGAAAGAAGAAACTACAACCCAGTGGCCACAACCTGAATTGCTGCATTATGAGTTTGGTCTAGAAGCCAGCAGGGTTCATGTTGTCCCAAATCTTCCCGCCAGCACTTCATGGTTGCCAGAGGGGAAACAGAGTCACAGATTTTTAGCTCTTGCCAAGAGCGGAATGAGCCTGAACTGTTGGTCGAGGCTGGGGCTTTTGAATACCGCAGACTCATATCTTCCTCCCTATCTATCCCCCCTTCCCCTCACATGTGCAAGAGACGACCACTTTCAGTGCACCCATGGGAAATGGGGAATTCAGCCTGCCACCCCCAAAGAATGTCCCTTTATAAATAGAAAAAGCCAAAAAAAGAAGGAGCTTTTTTTGTTTTGTTTTAATCTGTAGCTCAAAAATCCTTATTTAGATTGAGGGGATTTGTGCCATTAAAGGCAGACGCAGCTCTGAGGGCCAGCAGCAAACTGAGACTTAACAGATCCTTTGGGAAAATGTTAGGTATTCATTTTAAAGACACTCAATAAAATGTATCATGACACCCTCGCAGTGTTGGAGCAAATATTGTGAGACTGCTTGGATTCACAAAGTTATATTCATTAGTCCATCAATCATGACGATGACCATTTGTTAAACCCCTCCCCCCTAGGCACAATTATCCAATCATAGCTTAACTTTCAGGCAGGCATGTCAAGCTTTGGATACTCCGTATATAAAGAGTTTGGAGGATAGTTTCTGTTTTTTTTAAACTCTCTTCAAAACCATGTAAACTGCAAATATTAGCATTTCCGGCTAAGTAACTTACTCACTAGTCTCACAGTACTCACCTAGCCCTCAGTTACCTCAGTTAAACTTAATATTGGTGTCTCTTTTATTTGCTTTGTATTGGATTTGAGGAAGTTTACACCCAGCTTCACCCCAGTTACATTACCCGAGTTAGTTTTATAGGCCTGTTTGCCAAATACACCCATCCTTTTTCTTGTTACATAAAAAAATAGCGTACCGAAAAAATGAATATTTAAGCATAAATTTACCGAACAATGCTCTTTTATCTCCATATCTCCTAAATGGTCCATCAGCTGGTGAGGATGATGACCTTTTGACCTGGGACATGTAGCTGGCCTTAGCCGTTATATCAATTATCATGCCACAACATTCAGCAACACGTTGGTTTATAGGTGTTGCCGAAGGATTCTACGCTTTGAACATCCATCCATCCATCCAGTTTCAACCACTTATCCGAAGCCAGGATGCAAGGGCAGCAGGCTGGGCAAAGTATTCCAGACGTCTCTCTCCCTAGCAATATTTTCCAGCTCCTACTGGGAAACACCACAGCGTTCCCATGCCAGACGAGATATGTAATCCCTCCAGCATGTCCTGGGTCTGCTCCGGGGCCTCCTACCAGTTGGACGGAACACTTCTAACTGGAGTCATCCAGGAGGCATTCTGATCAGATGCTCGAACCACCTCAACTGACCCCTTCTGACGCAAAGGAGCAGCGGCTCTACTCCGAGCTCCCTCTGGATGTCCAAGCTCCTCACCCTATCTCTAAGGCCGTCCACAACCTCATTCTTTCAGTCACTACCCAGAGCTCATGACCATAGGTGAGAGTTGGGACATAGATGGACGGTAAATCAAAAGCTTTGCCTTCTGACTCAGCTCTCTAATCAGCAGTCGGCAAATCCTCATGTCTTATTGGCTGACAGGTCTGTCAATTCTTAGACCGACAAGCTGGCAGGCTTATTACAACACACACAGTGTTGTTTTATACATACAGTACATACAAAGAAAGGAATTTTGACATGTACTTAATTTGCTGAGTTTAAGTCCATGGCATCAAAATCTCACTCCAGCCAAGTACCTAAATTTGGCAACCCTGCATTTATGTAACCATCATGTGCATATTGAAGAGTTTTTGATGTTGTTGCGTTTGCTTTAGCTTACACTAACTAGCTTTGCTGAAGTCATAATTTCCGCTGACCAAATCCACAGTCGTTTGTACAAATGAGAAGCCTGCTGTTGTTTGCTGTGTGAAATAGAAGAACCAATGTTTTAAAAATTGGTGTTATTTCAAGTAGCAAATCCGCCCTTGTTATTGTAAACTGCGTATAAACAGTTAAATGGGGATAATCTTTTTTTTCTCACTCGAGCGGAAAGAATTGTAACATTTTATTTACACAGAACGTTATCTTTACTTTCATTGTCATCACCACTGTCTTCATCATCATCAGCATCATCATGCCTACCATCATTATGATTATCCGCACTGTCATCACTATTGTCATTAGCACGCTCAAAGTATCTGGTGTTCGTTTGGAACAGGCTACACAAATAGTTGGTCTGTTCCCCTCAAAATTACCGAGCTCATATTTCTGTTTAGGTCATTTTTACATGCTTGAGGAATCGTGTAAATCACATTTAAAAAGCATATACAACTCATTATACCACTGGAACTCCAATTCAGCAGAGTGCACTGGAGAATATTCAGACCTCATTTGTGGTGTAAACATGTCTTTACTTATCCAGATTAACTCTGCAGATCAGATTACCCTTTCTTGCCCGACGTCCCTCAACAGCGCAGTTAAGGAAACCAACGCCAGTATCCCAAAGCAACTGGTGGCCCTACAATATTTTCTCTTAATTAGATGTGTTTTAAGTCATTACAATCTTTTTCATTCTGTGCTCATGTTACAGCGGTTAAGCATTTTCTTGTGTATGTTACAGTGAAGTGCGCTTGGCCTGCTTGCTGGATGTCTAGTGAAGCCCAAGGCCACAAGCAGCGAGACCCGTCCATCAGTGGCAGTTATTAGGGGAGACCACCGGTGAACCAGGGCCATTTGGTGGGCCTAATAACAACGTGAATGGGAGAGCCGAGGGACAGGAAGTGCAGCCAGACAGGCCGGTGCTGAGAGAAGCACTTTTCAGTGAGGGAGGCCTCCTTGGAAAAAAACAATGACAAGGCCTATTTCAGCCTCAAACACTCCTATGGCTTACTTCCAGATGACAACTGAATGCTATCACTTGATGCTTTTGCTCAAACCGTCTGAACAATAATGGCGGAAAAGGCCTGGAAAATAATCATCATATTTTACAATGACGAACAGAAGCAATCATGAAAACAACTGCAACTACAGCGAATGGATTTGGTCTGTCCTCCTTTCCTGTAATCCGGGTGCTGGTTTAGAACCAAAGCCACTTTGACAGTAAAGATTTGGGACCCCACGTGTTTTAACTGCCCATCAACATGGGAGGCTTTCACTTTACAGCCCGGGGTTTATTGCGCGACAGCTTAAACGTAGCTCAGGTTTCACACAGGACTGTTTCACTGTTCAGCCTCTCCCCTCTCCTGACTGGAGGATAAATGGAAAAAGAGGCATCTTGGCTCAGGGAACCAATATGAATCTAGTGTAAAGACACAGAGTTGACACTTGAAGTGATCTTTGACCTGGAAACTTCAATAAACCTGATGATTTCAGCAGTCAAGAAGCCACAAGAGATGTACAACTTTGATAAAAATAACTCACCATTTGTCATTTGCTTTAAAACCTGAGCTATTGAATGATTCCATAACATACATATACTTTCAAGGGGTCATCCTAAGTGAAATACTGTGAAGGGATCACTTCCAGGAAAAAGTCAGTCTCATATTTGAAGATATATGGTTTAGCGGTTTTACACCTTGCGCACAATCAAGGGTCACATGTGTCCAAGCTATATGAATACAATATTTTCAGCCTATACCAACCTATAAATATCAGTGCTTTGCAGGCTCATTTAACAGTTTATTTCCTGTGATATGTCGATGTAAAAACACCCAAAGCCAGCAAAGTCATTAGTGGCTCTGACATCAGACTTGTGTGAGGCCTGGAATAACTCCTTATCTGGTTAAATGGACCAACGGCCAAGACAGATTTACTGTCCAGCATGAAGGCAGCCCTGAAACAGGAGACATTACACCAGTGTTTTTCAATCACTTTAAGCACTGTAATTGCACAGAAGGGAACAAGCGGCAAAAACGATACTCTAAACTACTGGGGCAGTCACAGTTTAGGAATTCCCAAACTGTCATTCTGAACAAAGGTGCATTCATCTCTTGTATATGGCACACGGCAGCATACTGTGCATTTATTGATTGTAAATATCAAATATTGGTGTGGAATTTCCATTACAGGAATAAAAATCTGCATTGTTTTTATACTTGGTCACTAAGAAACAGGTCTGGTTTGTAGGTATTACTCAGGCTATTTGTTATATCTGGGGAGCTCATTGGGTCACTGTCAAGTCTGCTATGAGAGACTGAGGAAAGATGAAATGAAATGGTGCTTGGCCAGACGAAGATCCAAACCAACAGCCATAACGCTGACCACTACGACCATCCACCATAAAAACAGACACAGGTTTTTATTTACCATGAAACCTACGAGACAGAGATGCTAAAACTAACAAAAACAAACGGGGGGTTTTGCTGGGATTTAGTTGCTCTATAACTACAACACTATATGGCGATTCTTAATATTAGATTTCAGCTTTTTAAATTCCCACTATTAGTCACTGAAAAAGTGCAGGTCCTCTGCTTTAAAGAATTTTTTCAGTGTAAGTCAGTGTATTACATTCAGTATTTCTGTGGTTGGAACACCCCCAGTTTGGAGAAGCAGGCAGGAGTGTCAACTGAAAAGCTCAGCAATGTACTACTGTGGACAGGGGCAGCAGCAAAACGTATTTTAGCCACCTAAAAAAGCCCCGCCTAAAAAAATCAATATCAGTTTGCATTACCGTGACTGTGTGGGTCAGACATTCAGTGGTTTATGGAGGAGACAACAAATACGAGACAATAAATAAAAGAGTACTTACGACAGCGATGATGACATGCCAAGAGGTTACCTTAATGACAGCCCCGCTTACCAAAATGTGACCTCATAGGTCAACTATGCAAGCACCCCATTACATCCCATACCTATGATTATTGTAAGGCGACACCCTGTAGTGGCCATAGTAAGTATAGATACAGTCGGCAATGACAGGAACGCCCACAAACGTCACATCCGGTTAGAGCCGAGGGGGAAAACAAACCGGTCTCCGCCATTAGCCACAATGTCGAAGAGTTGCTGTGTGCCCTTTTGCACCGCAAATAAACAAAAAAATCACTAATTAAAGTTTTACATTTTACCAAATAATAAAACGGAACCACAAAGGAGGATAAAATGGCTTCAAGCTATCAGAACAGAGCTTTTAGCTTTGCACAGAAACAGGCAATAGAAATGTCCTTCAGAGGGCTATATTTTATTTTATGCTTGGAGTACATTTCAGAGCCAGCACTTTTTTTTATACATATATATATACTGTACTCAGTAAAGACCTTTAATCAGTACTTCTACTTTTACCAGACTTTTGTACACAAGTATCTGTACTTCTACTTAGGTACTGAATGTGTACTTTTGTACGTGTTGCGAGGAAATCTACACAAATTACAAATGTAGTACAAAGCTCACTAGCGTTTAAACAATTAATCTAATATTCCTGATAACCCTGACATAGTCTACGATTGTTTGGAAATGGTTAACATTACATTAAACTTACCTGAAATGAAGTGCTGACTGCAGACATACACGTTTTGTTGTTAGGTCCCATAATCTGCCAAACTCGTCCTCTCTTCTGATAGCTTGAAGCCATTTGTCCTCCTTTGTGGTTCCGTTTTATTATTTGGTAAAATGTAAAACTTTAATTGGTGATTTTTTTGTTTATTTGCGGTGCAAAAGGGCACACAGCAACTCTTCGGCATTGTTTGTTTTCCCCCTCGGCTCTAACCGGATGTGACGTTTGTGGGCGTTCCCGTCATTGCTGACTGTATCTATTACAGAAGCAGAGGAGGAAGTGACATGATGTAGCACAAAAGCCGTCAAAGTCCGTGTAATATTGTACATACATCGAAGAAGCCCCTATTGGGTGGGTTACTGGGTGGGAGGGTTGGTGGATGGGTCAAACAGACCCAGTACTTTCACCCAGGAGATCAGTGTTTCCATCTCGCAGCCAGTGTAGTCTAGTAATGCAGGTATAGCATGCTACGCTAGTGATGTATGTGACGTATTGTATGTGATGTTTGTCACGTGGCATACATCTTGTTACATTAGTGACAAAAGTACTTATTTAATGCCAAACCATTATGTTTTTCTTAAAGCTAAACACAGTTACCTAAACCTAACCATGTAGTTTTGGAGCACAACAGCGACTGTTTAATGATGTTAAGTTTTGCAGAGGGAGACTGAATGGGCCGAAAAAAAGATTACTGCTAAAGGAAAGAGCACTGGGTTAAGGCTCTGTGTAGTTAGTTGTAAAAAGAATCAGGTGCTCCTCAAGGATGGGGCAAAGAGTCACTTAAAGATAAAAAATAACGACTGGCCAGCTCTCTCAGTGTAAAAGTCCATAGTACAAGCGGGCAGTCTACAAATGCATTTGAGGCACTCTGACTGTGGTTAAAAATCCTTTATTAGTTCATGGATAAACCATGCGGTGAAAATATTTTCTAAATTATGTTTTTCTGCTAACCCCAATCCTCAGTAGTACATTGCTTAGCTTCTGTGGTGGTACTCCTGTCTGACTAACATCTCCCGTATGTGATACACTGACTATAGATAAGTAGCTCATACAAACAACCCTAGTTGAAAAAAAAAATCTGAACCATCCCTTTGCCATCCCCAATCTCTAAGCAATCTGACCCAGTATTAGATGGCTTTACATGCTTTCACGTAGTTGACTGACCTCATCTTTTGTGGTTGGTTGCAGCCAAACAGCCACATAAACATTGTGCTGTTCGTATTGTAAATGCTTTTTAAAGGCTGGTGATATTCAGCAGTTTCATTATGGTCAACAAATCCCATCAAATGACAAAAAACATCGATGCAGATATCTAATTCCTTAAATAAGTGGGAAGAATCTATTTATGTAATTAAATAAGTAAGTCCATGGAAAGATGTATTTAATATTATCTATAACACTACCCAAGATGTATCTACTTGGAGCCTTGAATAAATGCGGTATCTAATGTGGTATTGTCCCGTTGTTGCCTCATTTTGGGGTAAAGTCCAAAGATAGATAACGATCTACAATGATAAATATACAATCAAAAAACAAACAGTAATTTTAGGGGACTTGAGTAGCAGCAAATCACAGATGAGTGACATTTTGATATTGTTTGGCAAAGCATTTATAATGAAACAGAAAATAACACAGCTTCTTCAGAATTTAATCTTAAAACACACTAGATGATAGAAGGATTAACATCTACAAAAATACTACAAACCTTAAAATTTCTAAAGAGTTGGGAACAACAAAGCCTTGGGGAAGGATGGGAAAAAAAAGGGTTGTGGGATTGACAGATTGGGCCCTTGTTCATCATGATAAAGAAACATGTCACCCAGTGCAACAGAGTGGCTCTTTGATGCACTTCAAATAGTTTTTGGATAACAATGGGCGTCCATGGCACAAAGGAATAAGGTGTATCAAGCAAAAAAATATAGGATATCACCAAAATAAGTTGAGAACAAAAAGAGAAAGGGAAAACAAATACAAGTAAATTCTAAGAACATGAAGAACAGTTGTTTACTCCCTGCCACACACACCGTGACGTAAACCCTCTATTTGTCTGACCAGTTTTTGTTTCCTGTGCAGCATTACTATCTGGAACAAAAGTGGGTGTTTTTGGCCCTGCTGAATTCTGGGAATTTTGGAGTTGTTGTCTGAGGGTCTCAGCAGTTCTGCACTCCCTCTTGGCAGAACTTCATAAGAGGACTCATGCAGCTCAAATATTTCGGCTTCAAATGATCTAGAAAAACACATTCCCACTGGGTGGTTAAAAGTGGGCGTGTACTGCATGTGCACTTGTGAAGGATGGAAGTGTGTGTGTCGGAGTGTGTGTGTTTATGAGCTGTTCTGTGTAAGACTTTATTTGTCTATAACTTGTGACTATAGTGACTCAGAGCCCTTCAGATCCTGCCGATTTCAGATACTCTTCCAAACGACTTATCTGTTACACTGTGATTATTTTCTTGATGAAATGAACCCAAACAAGCTCTTTTTGCAGCAGATGAAAATTAAAATATTTCAGAAGGAATTAAATCATACACAAGAAGATTAAAAAGCCGTCTCGGCCACACATCAACTATTCCCGGGACCTATCGTGAGAGAAAGTCCAGAGGCCTGATGAAATCATAAAAAGTCAAAGCTACGCATCTTCACTTCCATGATCCTCATCCAAGCACACAACGCAGTTGCATGGGGTCAGTATCAGTTGCTGGGCTCGTGGCCAAAGAAAATCTGATGGAATTTTAGTTTATTAACGGAAAATGTACAAAGTAACTCAAATGCTTTGTCAGGCGGGCGCTGGGTGGTGAGTAAATCAAAGGCTATATTGCTGTAGGCCTGTAAGACCACCCTGGCTCTCAAGCTCCTAAAGCCTACCCACAGGCCAGAAAACAACCAAGCTGCCCGAGCAAAAAGTCCATAGGCAGCCCCGAACCAGATAAACAAGCAGCCTGATCTGCACACTCAGGCCGCGAAAACCAACACAAGCTCCTTTCTACCAACAAATGCGTAGGAAGACAAACGGTCCGGAGAGGAAGTGGCTACGCCTGATTTTAAAGCATGTATGATACTTTTTTATTCTATTATATTTTGTAGAGGGAAGGGACTAAAGGGACAGGTAAGTCAGTCGTCATTTATTATAATAAAGACAATAAATAAGGGCTTTAATTTAAAATAAAATTTTTTTTAATGGAATATGGCTTGTGGACTTACCTTTTTATTACGTCCAAAAATTGTGATTCTGTAAACTATTATCTTAATTGCAGTTATGTTAAAAATTAGCCATGTTCCTCTTATAATAAACATAATTAAAAAGGTCAGTTTACATATATCAGGCTCTCACTGAATACCACTGATCACTGCTGAACATCATTCAGTTGATACTACAGTAGCAGTAATTTACAGTATAAAATGTAAATGTTATATTATTATCATCATAAAAAATATTAATTTTTTCACTGTTGTGGTAAAGGGACTAATTATAATTGAATTATATATATTATTATACAATTTTGTATTATTTTCACATTTAATTAGATATTTATTTTCATCCTATGTAATAGTCCTTATTTAAAATTACTAAAAATTTTAATTAACATCATTATTTGAGATATTCTGTAAATTCCTTGACCATGAGATTTGTTGAAAACTAATTTGCATTTATATTCTAAAAGGATAATAATCAAAAAAAGGAAAACAGGAAAATGATTGCTTTTTATATGACATTTTATATCACAGGTACACACAGTATTTGTCAGTAGTTGCCCAGATTGGATGTCTGTTGGGTAAATATTGAGTTATGTATTGATAGAGGCTAATGTAGCATAACCATGTGTTTCGTATCAAGCAATCTCTAGATACAGAAACAGAGCCGTGGTGTCTCACTGCTTTATATGTTGAGCAGCATTCATCCAGACACACCAGAGGATATTTAATATCTTTCTGTTGAATCGGAGACAATTATTCGCACTATGCACTGAACCAAAAAATAATTATGCTTCAGCTGAGGAGCTTGCTATTAGTTTCAATGTATGTGTGTGAGTGCACATAAGGGTAATTTACAGTGCATATGAGTCCTGCTGGAATAAAGAGAAATACTGAAAATGTTATGGTTGGTGATTTGGACTGTAGAAATCACAAGACATTGGAAAGAAGACATGGATCGTTTGCTGTTTATGCTCTGCCAAAGCCAACAGGAGTGAACCTAAGGTAGTCACACAGTAAAGGACTTTTGATTTCAGTCTCAGTCAAACACATTTTAACCTCTCATAACTCCAGTATAAATGTATACGTTGGAAACAAGGTAAGAATTTTGAAAAATAAAATAAAAGCCTGAGAATAATTAAAATTAATTTCAATACGTCTGAATATCCAACATACAGTATGTGAACTATACAAGTAACACCAGTGGGGTTGTTTTAATCTTCATTGTAAATCATGTGTAAACCCTGTTTATACAAAGGATTTCCCTAATGTACAGCACATTCACAGTTCCTATAGCAACCAGGTGTCGTAACAAAAATACAGGTGTAGAGATCTGGGAGAGCTCACAAAATCCCTTAGAGGTGTTTTTTACTTATGTTAAATGTCTTGAATGTGCCAGCACCCACGCTGACCACCTCCCATGGGTAAAACTGGTAAACAGGCTCTGTGCGAAAACTGAGAGGATGAAGTAATTTCCTACTCATGCAGGCTATGAGGTCTGGCAACTGTGTGGCACCGTACCTCCCCAGCATTTCTGGAGACAATGATGTCATTGCTGTTACCTCAGCCCTACAGGCTAAGTGCTGTAAAGTACCAGGGAGGCCACAGGCAGGTGACTCTCAGCATCTCTAGTGGCCCCAGCTGGGCTGTAATAATATCCTGACTTTTCATAAAATACTCTCCCTCCAGACTTGTATTTCTCAGATTGAGACAATTATGTGCTTAAAGTTAAAGTTGTTATGTACTGAGTCCCTTAATCTTCATGCTGTGACAGATTGTGTTTGTGAGCGCTAATTTCAGCTTGTAATAAATGTTACTAAACATTTAATGTGTGGATTAGTATGTCCAGATTAATGTGGATACACTTGAAATAAACATTTACTTTGGAGAATGTTTGCATGTTTTGAAAAGAGTTGTCAAAAATCAGCACTTTTAGAGCATTGTGTGTTGTTTTGGTCGACACTCACCAAGTTAACTGGTGAGAATCAAATCCAAGCATATTTGGTTTAATCATTACTCAAATACCCGTCAGTTTACACACCGACTTCCTGGTTTAACTTTGACTTACAGTGCTCACCAGAGTTTTTATGTGCACAGTTGTTGAAGTGAGGAGCTATTACCACATCCAAATATAGTGGTTCATATTATCTGACTAAGATTTTTTTCTTGCTCTTAACAATGTTCTTAACAATCCAGGCCGTTTTCATGTACTGTGCATATGTATATCTACAAAAAGTAATGCACCGCAATTTGTATTTAACCCACAATGGGCCAGTAAATCATATAAAACCCACATAATCGGGAGGGCTGTGTGTTACATGACCAATGCGCTGACAGGAGTGGAGAAGGAAGTAGTATAAATACTGAAAGTCTGTGAAAGAAGGCAAGTTAGGATAGTGGATGTGGTCAAACAACACAGGACTTTCCAACAGGAGACCAGTTTTTCGGAACTCTGTGAAACCGAGCGAACTTTGAGTTATTTTAAGGTACGTCGTCCCAATGTTTCTTTTCCTAAACTTAAACAACCTAACTTTATGCTAATTACGTAACGTCTTTCGTGGGGTGCTAAGTTGTTAAGTATCATACAAACATATTCATAAGATACCATACTACTAGGGCTGCCCCCTAATACTCGTTTGTCGACCAGAATGGTTATTATCAGCAAGATTTCATTGGTTGCTTAGTCGCCGAAATAACAAAACAAAAAAAACAACATGAAACTCTATTAGGAGCTGTGCCTTGTCAAAATAAATCAAAACCTATATGACTGGACCATGTTGGAATTTAATTTGAAAGGACAGACACAGGAAGTGTCCACGCTCAGCAGTCAGACAGGAGTCAGGTTAATTTCCAGGGCTGGTACCTGCGGTTATTCCACAGGCTAGTTAATAACATGTCGGGCAGGAAATCCAAAGTGTGGGATCATTTTGAGAAGGTGAAGGACGAACCTAAGGTGACATGTAAACTCATCTTCATTGGTCGACTACAAACATGACGTATCATCTGAAACATGGAAGTAGCTACATGCCCATTAGCCCACAGCGTCATTAACAGGCGGCTCGCTCAGTGTGTGACGTGCACTTGTAGATAAAATATAGGCCTATATTAATGAAGGTTCATTAGTACGATTTTGTATTTCTCTGTAATGTAGCACAGTGTTAACAACGTTACTGATACTATTCTTTCTCACACCTTCAACTCAAACCATTGTGTTGCCCCGCCCAAAATATGTAATTAAATAATTAAATTAATATCGTAAATATGCGGGTGACTAGTCGACTAATGGCCCTAAATGACGATTATTGGTGGACTAGGAAAATTCTTGGTCAGGGAGAGCCCATACGCACCGTTGTATGAGGATACATTGAACAATTACATTGGTGAGTACGAAACTAAGAAGCCGACTACGCCTACTAGGTTGTAATAAACTAGAATTTTCCTTAGAGTACTATATGTGCTGCATCGTCCTTTAAAACAACCAAAATTCAATTAAGAAAAGTGTTGCCAAAAATGTCATTTAGAAATCATCTACCCTGCAATGCATGCAGAGGCGTGACTCCTCTCAAAATCCCACAGTGAGTGGAGATATCAGGCTGGCTTGATCCAGGCTGGTCTGCTATTGCCATTATTTACAGTGGCTCCACTCTGCTTGAAGGGTGCAAAGTGCTTCTAATAAACGGTTTAGGGTTTCCTCATCTGCGCGCTGCTTGCCAGCCGCTTTACAAAAGACTATTACACTGACAGTAAATGGGGGAGCTGGACCCTTCCCGAAGCAATAGCTGTGAGTCGGACAGAGGTGGGGAGGCGGGTGGGTAACAGATGCATATTCGTAAAGAAAGAGAGACAGTCAGACAGAAGGACAGACAGACATGGAGTATAAATAACAGGCAAGCCATGGCACCCATGAGTGAAACAAGAGAACTATTAGGCCTTGTTGAAAGAGCACTTGTGTGGAGACAAGCCAGGCGATAATATTTCACAGGTAAAGAGATGTCCACATGATGATAACACACACAAGCAGAGAGGATGAGTGGGGGATGAGTGAGAGGTCCCAGGCCCTCGGTGGCCCGCCCCCTCCACTCACGGCTGAGAGGAGATACCACAGGAGCAGGGAGGCTGTTATTCTCATGACTATCCTGGTTCATCAGCAGATTCTTATCATGCCTACAAACTCAATCTTAACTCCAGTTCAATGTTGCACTCGCCCAAGAATTCCTTAAAAATGCTTAAACTATGGCCGGCAATGTCATTCCAGGTCATCTTTAATTAGTGGGGCTGCCATGGATGAGATTGAAGCGAGGGAAGGTGGCGTATGAGCTTTACTGCCAGAAAAGTGGAAATTTTATCTCCCGCAGGCTCTTCACTGTACTGTAGTCTGACGCAGCTCATGTTGCCGTCGTCATGCACTGCCGTTAGTGCTGCATTTAGCCAACAAAGGAAATGAAACCTAATCGCCTCCGCAGTTTTATCTCCTTAAAGCGTCAGTCGGCTGTGGAATTAGAGGTTTAATATTTGATAGTGCTGGCGTCATCTCCATTCATGAGAAGTCTTGACTCATACCCTTTTACATTTTCACAGACCATGTCTAGAATTTTCACAGTTTGTACCTTCCAACCCTGGCTGGCCTCTACCCACACTTCTTATAGTTAAATTTTAAAACTTAATAAAACAGTCTTGTCTTAAAAGGACTAGTGTGACATTTTGGGATAAAACTTTTCACCTTCTTGCCAGCAGTTACATGAGAACATCGATACCAGTGTGTGGTCTGCAGGATAGATATGAACATACTGTAAGCAGCCAGTGAGCTTAGCTTAGAATATAGACTGTAAACAGGGGAAAACAAAGCCCTCAGGAACAGCGCCAGACTCAGAAGCCAATTTTACATAGTGGCCAAAAGTGGCATTACAACATCCAGGTCCATCACGAGATTTCCCATATACTATCATTGTGAAAGAGATGTCTGTAAATCAGTGGAAATAATTTTTTGAGCATCACAACCCACACTAAATTACTTGTTTCAAGGTTAGGCTTTGATCCATTTCATCCGATAACATTTCTTAAGTCCCTTTTGAATCCCCATTCAAGTTAGCAGACAGGAAGTTAGCCGCTCGGCTGGCGGAAGTTAGCCGCTCAGGTGCAGAAAGTCTCTGTTGCACTTGCTCGATGGGCCCCATGATGCAGAAGATCTAGGTAATTTCCTAACGCAGAAATCAAGCATTTTTGACTTCAGGTGCCAATGAACACCTTTCATAGGAATGAACGGGGACCGGCCTTCAACGCTGTTTCTTGTTCTCTTTTTATTTTTAAAAAAGTAAACCTGGCTCTGCCCTAAGGCAACGAAATCCACTGAGTCCCCACTGGTTGCCTGACAACCTCATAGATACAACAAAAGTCTAGGAAATTACTAGCCTGGAAATCCAGACCCAAATCTAGACAGATTTAGGGTCTGGCTATGAGTAATGCAAATGGCCCAACTCGAGGGGCGGCTCCAAGCATGCATTTGAAAATATCACCACACACAATTGGATAACACTACAACCAATCAGAACAATACACGGGGTGACGTATCTGACGTATCTACCAGCGGAGCTAACTGGTAGATTAGACTCTTGCCGTATCCGGTCAGCAAAACAGCAAAAACGTCCTTCTTGCAAAGGAAAGATTCGAGCGCCGTCTTCTGTTCCTCTTTTAGAGAAAAAGCCAAGTCTAACTCGTTCATTGTAGCGGTCAAAGCCGTTTCAAACAACTGGTGTTCATCCGTAGCCATCTTGCAATGTTTACTGACTGATTCCGGACTTCGTCGTCGCAGCGCTATCGTTATCTGTTTAGCTCGCCTCTGGCCCGCCTATATCAGATACACCGATGTGATTGGTGCAGCTCCGCTCCAACGGCTTGGGTAATGAGCATCATTACTGGTTGCCAGAGTGACTCGCTGAGCAAATTCAAATTGTGCTCTCGCGAGAGCTCTGGATTTCCAGGGTAGGAAATTACTGCTCCTGGTCAAGAAATAGCTGCTGTCTCTCATTTACAGTCATTATGGTAAGCTTACTTAACTGACTACTGCCGTCAGATTGATATTTACTGTAGACGAAGCAATATCAATCTCCTCATTTATTCAGAGCAAGAAAGTAAAAAAGTGCTGACATTTTCCAAAATGCTTAACTATTCCCTAAAGATGATAAACTGTCTTCTCAAGCTCTTTGCCTCTTGATATTTTACAGAACAGTTTGACGATGTAGGAACCATTTTCAGGTCTTGTCTAACTATGGTTGGAAATGACTGTATGGCTAGACAAAGAACAGTTAGGACTTTGTTTCCATTGGAGCATGAATGCTAATAATGTAAGTACTCATAGTACTGGCAAGGCCAATTAGCTGTTGTTTCAATGAACATACAGCATATGTATGGGACACTTTTAGAAAATCTAATTTCAGTGTTTCCTGAGCAGCCCTGAAACTCAGTATAAAAGAACAGTATGTTTTATTCTTTAATGGACGTTAGGTTAATTGCACTGTACAGTTTTAGTTTGGCAATTTAGTGCTGTCCTAAGTAGTGCAGTGAAACTGTCTGTGAGATGGGGAGGTAACGTGTGGGCCGGGGGCTCAGTTTAATTGAGTGAGACAGGATGAAATGTCCAGCAATCCTCCCTGCTGCCCTCAGAGAAATGGAGAGGGACAGAGCCGCCTATCTGGCTCTGAATTAATCAGCCGCATCTCGCTGGTCAGTGAACTGTAGTTCATTAGACTGCTGGGAGAAGAAATGAGTGAGCAGACATGGAGAGGGAGAGGAGTGTTGGGAATACAAAATGATCAGGGAACTGATTTAATAAAAACAAACACAGTGTATCAGAATAATCATTATTGTGTTTGTCAGTCACGACCATTATGAAGGCAGTATAAGCATTTTTTCTTACTGGTCCCTCAGTTATTCAGCAGATAGCTGTAATTAAGGGGGATTAGAAGGGATTTGGCTTAATAACAGCAGAAAATAAAGTGCAGCTAATTTTATTGAGTGTATACGTTAGTTTAAACATCTTGCTGAGCACTGCATGTTTGCCATTTAAGAGTATCTTGGCAAAACTAACCTTATGAAGACCTAATTGCTTCAATTAAACAGCTTGAGGCAACATACTGTAAAACTAATCCCACTTTGCATAGTCTAAGCAACCTAAATCAAACACTAAAATATCATTGTTGTATGGATTTTTCTTACCTGATCAAGATGCCAGGGAACTTCAGCTACTGAAACACTTCTCAAAGTATTCTCAATTGTAGTTGAGAGTATGTGAAAATCAATCCTCTGATGCAACTGCTCTGAAATGTGACCAGAACAGACGCATATGAGCCATCAGCTGGTGTATGGAGGTTACTGCCCCAGGCATGTTAGCCATGCTCAATTCAACAAGGAGGTAAAGCAAATATTATAGTTAGTCGGCAAGATAAAAATCAATCTAATCACTATATTTTTTTTAGTAGTAAAAAGTTTAAATCAGGGGATCAGTGCAGATGCAATGTGTCCGAAATCCCTCCCTCGATTACTCATTCATTACTCCCTATTTAAGTAGATATTTGGGGCCCTTATGATTCATTGATATTTATTTTGAGTCCTCACTAGCAGGTGTAGAGCTGCGAAATGGAAATTTTCATATCTGTAAAATGCGACAAGTTAGACTAGGATAAATGAATGAAGTGCGCTATAAAGTGATTTCACATACATCCAAAAATCAGTAGAACTATGAAATATAAAAGAGGCACCAGTAATGTCACACCAAAATTTAATTTGTTCTGATACTCAGATTCAGATGTTACTTAATAGTTGGACAAACACATGTGTATCCCATGCAGAGTTGGAATACAGATGTTTATTTATGCTGCACATCAAATAAAAACACAAAAGTAATTGACGTCAATTAATAAATACAAGCCTGAGAATTAATAATTATGGATAAAGGGATAAAAAACATGGTATGTTAGTAGGAGCATTACTCATGCAATGGCATTTTAAAAATAACGTGCATTTTTATTATGATTCTGATTTTGAATGTCACTATTTTATAGTCATTTTATGCTGCTATTTTTTTCTGTCTATGGGTATATTCATTTTTTTGTGTAAGACAAAAATGTTAGATGTATTTTTAATATAATAATAATAATATAATATATAATGATAATAATATAAAAAAAACCTTTACATTCTTGCATCAACCCTAAAAGCTAAATTATTTTAGATATAAACCACAATGAAAATAAATAAATGTATCAATCTGCTATCCTTTACATCGATAAACCACTCTGAAGTCAACTCTTTCACCCAGATCATCCCTCCATCCTGCGCCCCTCTGCCCTTATAGGAATGTGTAGATATGACTGATAAAGGAGGCGGTGAGCTGAGCGAGGAGAGGAGGGACAGCTTAAGCTGCTCCTTGTAATAAGCAGAGCTGTAAAACTGTGTCAGAAAAATGTTGCCCCCTCGTTCTTCTTCTCTCCCCTCCCTTTATTCTTTATGGGTCTGTAACCGCATTTGTTACTCGTTTGATGGGCTGGGGGAGCCGTCCGGGCCCTGGAGTACAAGATATTATTCTTCACTCGCCCCCTCGCCCCTCAGCCCTCCCAAAATAACAGCCTCCAGCCTACTGTTTAAAGTCTCTCACCAGAGGGAGTGAGGGGGAGGCGAGCAGAAGGGGGCGAGGGGACGGGGAGAGAGGAGAGGAGCAGAGAGAGGCTGAAAGATGTCTCCATAGCTCTCCTCTGAGGAGATCAAAGTGGACTATTCCTCCAACCCTGTGGCACCATAATGGTTTGGTGGAGTCAGAGTGAGAGCCCTCGCTGCTCAAGATGTTGTAACATGAATGATTAGTGACAGTGTAATACTTTGAACATTCTTCGTACAAAGGGAGACCCCAGCTGAGCGAGAAAGGCTTTAAACTTTTTTCGGGGGGTGAGGGAATGATGGGGTGGAAATATGGGGGATCCTCAGCCACCAGAGAGCATTAAGGGCTAAGACGTAAAAAGATATCACATTCATTTTTCCCCTTTTAATACTCATCACGGGAATAAAGGACAACAAATAGAGTGTGGGAGGGAGCGTGCATGCCTGTCATACTTTCCCTTATTAGAAAAGGGAAGTCTGGGACATGTTTTTCAAAGTCTCAATGACACATTTGTACAGATAGATATTTGATCTACACACTAATATCCATTTTACGTTATACTGAAGGAGATATTGGTTTATGCACTTTTGAATTTTGATCTGTGACTAAAATAATGAGTCTTCACTGCAGGGATGAACAGTTTGAGAGGGTCAGAGATGTTTGGGATGTAAATATGGATTACGGCTACACATTTTTATGACTCACTTTTCTCCAATTGTTGGCCCCTGCGTGTGTATCTCACTCATTCACAATGCTTATCGGAATGCATTAATTTGATTGGCACTTAACCAGTGCTGCAAATTTAAACAGAAACAGAAACGTTCCATCTGTGTTCTGTTCTAGGTGCGGTCCAGATAGGATGGCATCAGGGTCTGGACTTAACAAGGGGGATGACACCCCATCAAGAGCTGTTTTTCTGGGTTAACAAGATAAGTTAATTTTGTATAATAATGATAATTGTGTTGTAATGATAATAATAACTGTGTTATAACAAGATAAAGTGATATGATGATATAGCAACAAATGTTTCTTGTTAAAACAGAGTAATTTGGTGTATAGTTATAATTAAAAGATGAAAAAAATGTCAGGTCAGAATAACAGGAAATGTAATAGAGAAAGGTATTGGGGTTTTTTAGTTTGTTTGTTTGCTTGTTTGTTTGTTTGCTTGTTTACCTGACTACAAATAAAATGACTGGCACATTAAAACTGCTCCAGCAATTACAGTTTACTCAAAAGGGTTACTTTAGGACAGTGGTTGGTCGCGGTCCAAAAGTGGGTCGTGGGTCCATTCCAAATGGACCAGAAGTGACACGTGAACATGTCAAGTTTGTAACAAACACATGAGGCGTTTCTCAATCTGTGTTCTTGCCTGTACTTGTGCTCTTGCAGACTTGTGAAACGTCATCAGTTGCAGCCCAAGTACTCTTCCAATTCAAAGTCCGCATCCAGCCAAGTATAGTCCAAATGCCTGGATGTGAACGGGAACTGCCCATTGGTCCGACATCCCATTGTTCCGACCATATTAAACCCATTGTTCCGAAGTCCCGTTGTTCCGAAATCATCATCAAGGTCTGGTTAGGTTTAGGCACAAAAACCACTTGGTTAGGGTCAGGAAAAGATCAAAATGAATGATGGTTAAAATGAAAAAGAAAGTGACAAACACATAAGCTGTGAGCCTGCTCCGCCTCAAGCCTTTCCCAGCTGACCCAGAGCCGGCCGCAGCGCACCATCAAGGCAGAAATACGCCCACCGGGAGCCGTTCAGCACCGCGGACCGTCGGACTAATGGGCTGTCGGACCAATGGGCTGTCGGATCAATGACATGGACCCGATGTGAACGTGCTCTGCCCGTTCCATCGGGAATGCATCGGGAGGTGACTTGTGTGGACTTTTGACAGCCAGGCAAGTTCAACTCGGGAGCTTGTACTCTCGAGTCAAACTTGCCAAGTCTGAACTCCCAAGTGTGCAAGTCCGAACTTGGCGTACTTGGTATTGAGAAACGCCTATGTTGTAGTTGTTTTTCAGTATAGTGAATTTCCAGGACAGAGCTTTTATTTTGAAGTGCCGTTTCCTGCTGTAGAGTGAGTGGTCTGTCAATAATGGACAGCTACTTAACTCTGTAACAAACATAAGTATTTTGACCTGAAACATAATCTTCTAACCAAGTAGTTGCCTAAACTTAACCATGACTGTTTCACAACATTACAACACAACCACTTATTACAATGTGTTTCATCGTGGAGACCACAGTGCATCATATAAGACGTAAAAGGGTGCCTTGTGTGTCCGTATGAGACGCCAAGGGTGTGTGAAGGAGCATACACTCGACCCCTTTTACAGACATTTTTCATAAACATTTGATGCATTGTTACTATGGGAATACAGACTTCAGCAGCTTAAATGAACATACTATACATGCTGCATAAAAACAGCACAACAGGCCAGAGTTTCCTGAGCCAGAGCAAGCAAGCGAGGGAGGCTGGAGAATAGGGAAACTACTCAAGTTTGTTTTGGGCGGGCGTAAGTGACCTCTTCAAACTCTCCGTCCAGAATAATCACTTTCACTGCCACAATAAAAGCTACATAATTGTGAGGAATGCTTCAGCCTCTCTAAGTACTGTTCGATTTATCCTGTCAGTAAGCCGTGTTCCCCTGATGCTTCTGTATGAGTGATAAAGTGCGGAAAAGAAGAAGTTTGCTGAGTGATACATGTACAGAGAGTACAGAGGGAATATGGACAAACAATCACCTCCACATCATAACTGACAGAGCAAGTGGAGATCAATTTACGCAGATATTATATTCAAGTGATTTTCACATTCCAGTCGCTGGCTTCCAATTTTATCCGCTGAAAGAAATAAAACAATTCAGACTCAAGAGCCAAACTGAGCTACTTTGTCTCTGTTTTCGCCGATGATTGTGCTCTTGCACTGTACACAATACACAGCGCTGCAGTAGTGTCATAAATTAGCGCGAGCAGTGTGTGTTGTTTTTGCTATATAAGGCTCTCAACGAGTAATCATTGAAAGAAGCATGTTCCTTTAGTCACAACCTGGGAATTTGGAGATTTTGACAGGACTCTGCACTAAGTCACGGCGCAGGCACCAGTTGGACTGACACGAGGGTGGACTGAGCAATCAGAGACAGAATCACAGCTGGTCTTTATACTGCTATTCTTGGTTTGCTTTTGTCTGTGTACAATTTATTCAGTATCAAGAAACTGCTGTAATGGTCAGATAATCAGAGGCGGGTTGTGACAACCTTTATGTACTCTGTGACATGAACTTAAAGGAATAATTCACTCCAGAAACAACCATTTATCATCATTTGATAGTCGTTGTTTACATACTGTCACACATCATGCAGTATAATCCAATTCTAGTTTATCCAGTAGTTTGCTCAGTGCTTCCTAAACAGACAGCCCTTTCAGACGGGAACTGAACTTATGAGGTGAAACTTTTCTTTTCTCTCTTCAAACAGGACTCCATTGACAACAGTCATTTTACCTCGCTGAACACGGGAGCTGCTGGTCTACCACTGCCTTGATTGGTAGTCTGTTTGTGTTATTGTGTGACTTATGTGAATCTAAACTAACCCTTTAAAACACCAAAGTCACACAATAACACAAACAGCTGGCAGCCAGTAGACCAGTAAGTTTTGCTGTTGTTAAACACGGACCCCTTTTTGTAAGAGCCACTTAAACACATATTTATATTTAGTAAAAATGTCCGTGTTGATATGACATATCATATAGGTTCTGATATCATTTAAGATTGCGCAACAGTTTCTGTATATTTTGAATCGTGTATAGTAGTGGACTATGCTAAGGTTATGTTTATATATTTACTTTATTTCTGTGTTACAGGCATAAGTTATCTACGACAGGTATAGTGCCATAAGGGAGCTTAGTGCACATTAAAAAAAGAGACTGTTGACAAAGTCATGCTTAAAGACGACATGAAGTTTGGATTGTAATAAGTTTTGACTGTGTTATGCAGTGTTAAAGTGTGTAATAATGGGTAAGATAGTGACAGTATAGAAACATAACATCAAGTCGGTAGAGGACAGTAGGAGATGTAGTTTTGGAAAGACTTGGCCTTCCATTTTGTTTCCTTTTTTGTATTCTCAATAACCTTGTTTAATTTTTTCCCCGCCTCATGTGAAACTGTGGATCTTCACAAACGGAACAGGAACATGAGTCCAAACTGAGACACCTTGCAGACTAAGTGGCCTAGGAATTTGGGTATGTTGAAACGCCCACGATACAGTATCTATGACTTCAATTCAATTTATGGATTCTTGGTTCACCGAAGGCATGCAAGAAATACTTTTTTCTCTCACCAATTCAGTGTCACACGGCATAAGTAACTGATATACAAGCGATTTTTTGGGGGGTGAAGTATTCATTAGATCAGTAGTTCCCAACTGGTCCAGCCACGGGGTCCAGATTCTCCTTACTCATTAGTTAAGGTCTACACAGTTAAATATATTTAGCTAGGAGTTAGCTGACGGCCCAGTTCATCTGATAAAGACACTAAAGGGTGCCATTAGGGTTGGTACAGTAGGGGGGTGACAAAGTGTCAGTAATTAATGAACTGGGAATGAGAACGGGCTGGCTCTATTAAGTGTTTTAATGTCTTTGGTTCACTCTGACCACTCTCATCAGCTTTGTTTCAGCCACAGCAAGCAGCTGTGATATCCGATATTTCACGTACAAGTTGATGGTGGCCGAAACAAAGGGGTTTAAAGGGTTTTTTCCACGTTAAAGGGTTTTTTGGGGGGAGTTTTTCCTTATCCGCTGCGAGGGTCCAAAGGACAGAGGGATGTCGTACAGTATGCTTTAAAGCCCTCTGAGGCAAACTGTGATTTGTGATATTGGGCTTTAGAAATAAAATTGATTGATTGATTGATTGAAAACAGAGCTAAAAGAAAAGGGAATAATGGACTTGTCTTTGACTCCAGATGCTAATTTTGCTCTGTATCTGCTGGATGTGTAAATGCCCAACTGTTAGCGGAATTACAGTAGCTGTTAACATTAGCCATGACAACTTTGTTTACAGCTTTGTGATCTGCCCCCACAAATAACTCGTTTAAGGCTGATACTAAAACTTGTGACAAAACCATGGCAGGCAAAATCATATTCCTAAAGTCTTACCATAACAATCTGTGAAAAATCTTTTCTTATTTCTTGCTCTTTCTTTAAGTGCAACCGAATATGAGAAAAACAATACAAGCAACCAGCCTGAATTAAATCTTTGTATGTTCTTTTCATAATTTGTCAAAATAAAAAAAGCTCTGTGCTTGCTCATGCAATCATCTTCACTGCTTAAATATTTTAAGTACATAAAGGCCCAGTGTGTCTGTAAGGCAGACTGACACGGTCACTGCAAGGTTTAAAGTACAGGCTATGTAATCCACTTATCTTAAGTGGGCTTTGCCTGCCTCACCTGCCTGGCTTTCAAGAAGAACAGGAAAGAGTGAGGGAAGGAAACATTCACCTGGCCTCTGGCAGCCATGACAGAATGAACCACTGCACTCTGCTCCACAGCACATGAAGGGCACACGTTATCGCATGCTGGATCACCTCACAGGTGGAGGTGTTTTGGTGGTCGCTTTGTGGTTGCAAAGTACAAAGCCGGATGTTGTGATTTCGTCTTTTTCGTGACGTGCAGACAGTTGTTATGTGTGATGTTGTGCGTGTGTGTGTGTGTGTGCGTGTGTGTGTGTAAGTGTGTTTAAAACATCTGCGCCTACTTGAGCAAATTCCCCCTTTTTTCAAGCCCCCGGACACTTTTCATTTAGCCTAAAAATATTCTAAATATTCCTCTCAAAAATAAACAGGTTTAAAATAAGACAAGAAATGAGCCTTTTATGGCTCAGAATAGACTTGTCTCTGTCTGTGTGGCTTTCATGTCAGAGGAAGTGCAAAACAATCATATTGTTACATTGTTACATTTCCTTCTCTTGCTGTGGCAGCCTCACATTGATCTTTATGAGGTCACAGACAGTCCTTTGGGCTCCCTGTTGATCCTGTTAACACCACATTTATAAATAATTATAACTTGAGCTGTAAGGGACTTAAATATACAAGTATAACATATTAACAGCCAAACCATTCTGCTTTTCATAATCAACTTTAAAGACAACAGGAGAATGAGTTCTGTGAGACTTTGTATAGCTGTCAATGTACTTAATCAAAGAAGACACAGTGCAACATTTGTGATGTGCATTTAATGGAGACTTTAGTTCACTATAATGTATAGTTCCCTGATTGGAGCCAGGAGTAAACATAAAAAAATGATAACAATACTCCCAATTTTCATTTTCAAGCTACCAAAGAAAAAAGGAATGCGGCTCATACTGACAAACACATAGCCGCAGATTTCGTTTCGTTTCGTCAGTGTCTGACACCGCAAGTCACTGCCCAAGTGCCAGATTGTGACAACTTCAAAGTGAGGGGTTTAACATTTGCATTTATCCCCCTCCAATTAAAACATTAAGAGGCAAAGGCCTTTTATTTTGACAAAACTAAACACATTTACACTATAAAGCGTTGCATAAAAAGATTCATCAGAATGCAGGAAATAAAGTGTTTGACACTCAACCTTCTCTGGTTGAGGAACCCCAAACCTCCACTTCATATGTGTCCCCCAAAGTGCTGAAACAAAACCTATGGCACCTATGAATCGACCACAAAGAATTAGAATTAGTTCCACTCAGCTCTGTGAAGTGTTTTAGCATCTTTCAGCTCACTCTTTTGGTTTCACAGCTCATGGTTTTATCGCTAGCTTGTTGCAATGCGCTCAACTGACAATTATTTTTGCAGGTTTTAGGTGACAAAAAGTTTCATGATTTAAAGAGCCCAACACTGACTATTGGGAACACAGTCACATGAGAATACTTGTCAGGCAAAATGGGAACATTGGCTGTTTTTACCAATGCTGCCATTTTCCTGTCACATTCAACAATGCACTTTAAATCAGTGAAGACACACATGAAACCAAAAAGAACCTATTTTCCCTTTTTATTGTCTTGTTAAAACCACTGGCCTTTAAATGGCTGTGCAGCAGGACTATGTAAAAACATATCTGAGAAGCAGAGGGGAGTAAAACTGACAAGAGCGAGAGAGACAAAGAGATGAGAGTGAGACATGGAGAGAGATACATAATTCATCAGAGATGTCACAATGTTGAGTCATGTACTTAAACTTGGCAGGGAGAGCTGAGTGATGTGCTGAGCTCGGATGAGGAAAAAAGTCCTTGATTATCTCTTAACAGTTGCTGGCTCGCTCTCACTGTCAGGACCAATCATCCAGGGGGAGAAAAACAGCATTCTTCTCCTGCAGCTGGGATTAATGAACTGACAAACTCTTTTAGAGGCACATGATGGGGCACCTGCGAGGGGCAACCACAGATAATGACACAAGTGGAATACAAGGAGGTTGAATAGTCAGCTAATCCCATCAGCACAATAAGCAATCAACCATTTTTGTTTTGAACACATAATACATCATAGAGATACTTGAGAAACTGGCTAAATTCCTCTGGTCGGTCTCAACAAGTTAAGTATGAGGTTGTATCTGAAATTATTGTGGAAAGTCCCGACATGTAATTGCTCTTTTTGTCCCTAAACCTTCACCGTGGTGTGTTACCCTCCACCTCCTCCCACCCACACACTGCTGTAGAGTCCAGCTGTTGCTGCTGCTGGCCCATTTGGTGGTAATCAGGTAGAGGCCAGAAGGCCCACATCCTCTCCCTGATTAACACTTCTCAAATTCTAACACAGCTCTCAACTCCTCCTCCTCTTGAATATTCGACCGCAGACTCCAGATTTGCTCACCTTCTGAGAGATGAATAGCCCTGTTGTTGACATGGAGCACAGCTCCATCTTTGCTACGCTGTGGTAGACTCTCTCTCTGTCTCTCTTCTCGCCTTTGAAGAGAAAAAATAATGTGCCCTCCAAGTCTAGCCCGCAACTCTATTACAACTGATGGGTTTCAGTGCCATATTTGTTTATTTTACCAAGCCAGCGGTGGAAGTGTTCTCCTTTTTTGTAATCAGCTGAGTTTCTGAAAGGTTCCTGGCCTCGGGTTTTCTACCTGTAGTGGAATCTGGACCATTCATACGCTCCATTACCAGGGCTGTCAGGCCCAACGAAGTCAAGGCACAACACGCAGATTAATCCATGACTGCCTGTTACAGGACATTTGGCGCAGACATTTTTGTCTGGCCAGAAAAGTCTGAAGAGTGGGGGAAAAAGGCTCCCTTGAAGCAACATTGTCCAATTAAATTTTCCCCTCTGATCTCAGAGTAAATGAGGCAGAATATACAAAGTTTCGTTTTAAAGTTAAGAGCTAAATTTAAAGGTACCCAGTGGAGTATTTCATCACTTTTGATGTTATATGGAGCGATGTTTTGATTTTGTTTGTGTCTTGTGATCTGCTAGCTCAAGGACAAACATGTTCGCAAAAAGGATTCCCTGCTCATGGTTTGCTGCTACTGACAGTTGTAGAAAGTGACAAGTCCACAAAACAGCTGATGTAAATATACAAGAAAACAATGCAGGTTTGAAAATATAAAAAAAAAATTTAGAATATTTTATATGAAAAAATAAGATGCAGTGTGAAGGATTTAGTGGTATCTATAGTGGTGAGGGCTGCAGATTACAACAAGCTGAAACCTCTCCCATGTGCCAATTGTGAACTCCTGGTTAGGATTCCTTCAGTGTTTATTGTTCAGGAGGTTTTTACCAGGAGCTGAATTATCAACAGAAGCCTCTTCCTCTCAAAAACAAACAGATCCGGTGATTCAAACCAATAAAAACCCTGAATAAAGCATTTTAATGTTAAAAATCTTGTTTTTCAAACACTGTTTGGCTCATTACAGAGGGGTTTCTAACTACAATCCACCTTATCTAGAGCCAGTGTTTGGTTTGTCTGTTCTGGGCTACTGTAAAAACATGGTGATACAACATGGCGGACTCCTTGGATGACGACCCGCTACCTATATAGATATCAACGTCTCATTCCAAGGTAACAACAACACAATGATTCTTATGTTCAGGCAACACATTCTCACTCAGACCTTGTCACGTATTGAAGTTCGGTCATGGACTTTACACTTCAAGATTGGATGTGCATGTTTACCCTGGGTGTGTTGGTTGTTCATGTTCTTGGACGCTGCGTCGACTTCTGCCTGTTATATGCAGTGTCTGTTTTCTAAATACACTTTCACAGGAAATATACAGTTTGCATACAGTCCCTTTCAAAATAAATGCACTAGATTGGTACCCTGGAAATCCAGAGTTCTCAAGAGAGCACAATTTGAATTTGCTGAGCGAGTCACTCTGGCAGTCAGTAATGATGCTCATTACCCATGCCGTTGGAGCCGAGCTGCACCAATCACATCGGTGTATCTGATATAGGCGGGCCAGAGGCGAGCTAAACAGATGACGTCAGCGTTGCGACGACGAAGTCCGGAATCAGTCAGTAAACATTGCAAGATGGCTACGGATGAACGCCAGTTGTTTGAAACGGCTTTGGCCGCTACAATGAACAAGTTAGACTTGGCTTTTTCTCTAAAAGAGGAACAGAAGACGGCGCTCGAATCTTTCCTTTGCAAGAAGGACGTTTTTGCTGTTTTTCCGACCGGATACGGCAAGAGTCTAATCTACCAGTTAGCTCCGCTGGTAGCTAAGCTCTGGATACGTCACCCCGTGTATTGTTGTGATTGGTCGTAGTGTTATCCTATTGCGTGCGGTGATATTTTCAAATGCATGCTTGGTGTCGCCCCTCGAGTTGGGCCATTTGCATTACTAATAGCCAGACCCTAAATCTGTCTAGATTTGGGTCTGGATTTCCAGGCTACTAGATTGGTGCAGCACCGCGAATTGACAGGTTTTTTTTTTCCTTCAACAAGAAACGCACATGGTTACATTATGCCAACAAACACGTTGTTGGGTTAAGGCAAGAAAAGCACATGGTTGGGTTTAGGAAGAAAGGGTTTGGCTTTACGATCTTACAGGAAGTGAATACAGGCCTCCTGGGTGAAAGTTGGTGGTTGTTGGACACATCCACCACCCATCCCATCTGCCCTACATGGATTTCTCCTGCCCTAATTTAAGTTGTTGTCCCCACGACGCTGCCGGTTGCCGTTAAACAATATTTTATATATTTTATATATACAATTGCTTTTTTAGTCGATGTCTAATGCCAGTAGTCGCTGCCCAAGCATGGGTTTTCGACAACTTCGGAGTGAGACTGGGTTCTTCTATATTATGTCTATATATTATGTTCCATTTCTGCCTATATATCTCCCTAAATCCTACACACTGGACCTTTAAATACATAACTATAGCTTTATTTTGTTGTTACTTCCTTTTTCCTTCACAGCTTTTCCTCTTCCCTTTTATTTACATATTTGTTTCTGTGTATACACTCTATACTATATACTTCCACTGTAAGCTTTGAAATGTAATCTGAATGTGATGTAATTTACAGAAGTTTGTTCAAAGCAAAGTGCATCAACAATGTGTTAGACATCAGCTTGATCAAAGGCAGCCTAATCTTGAGCGGCATCTTTTAACTCTCACATTGTTTGAGTCAGATGTGATTCAGTTATTAAGCACAAGGTTCTCCCAGTGGATCAGTGTGTACAACGTGTGTGTTTGTGTGATTTTGTTATTAGGATGCAGCCTGCCACAGAGACTGGAGTAGGCTTTGTGGTTAAATAATCACAGACTGCAGGGGTCTCTTCCCTCCTCGGTCCAGGCTGTGAAGTTTACAACCTTTCCGTCCTCCTTTTATTTATCAGTTCTGCTCTTTTGATACATTGAACATGCCTGACCACATTTCCCTCCGGTGACATGTTTCTTTTCATTCAATCCCAAACATGGTCTTTTGTGGCAAGGCACCCCACTGCCAAAACTACTTAGAAGTTTCTTTGAAGTGTTATCCCCTCTGTCTTTGCTTTATTAACCCTACATCCAGGGTGACAACATTTTTAACTTCATAGCAGTCGCACAAATTCACAGTGCTACTGATTGTTAGATCGACTTCACAGGTGACAGCTACAAACATTTTCCTCCTGTCGTATGTTCGTCCTAGTGTGGCACACTTGCATGTGACAGACAAAAAAAATGAGTAACCTTTTCTGAAATCCCATCAGCAGTATTTTATTACAAGGGGATTGTTTGGCTGTGGTTCTATTTCTAGTTTGGCATGGCATGAAAAGGAAGTGACCTAAATTCATCTTGGGCTGATTGGCAGATGCATCTGCTTCGACACCATTCATCACGGACAGAGTGAAGGCCGGAGGTCCCCTACTGTATGTAGAGCCCCTTTCACACATGCACTGCAAATCTGAAATTATCTAGACATTACCCGGAGGAGCTGTGTGTGAAAACGCAAAAGTCAGAATCAGTTGGATCGGACATTAAACGGACTCTGTCTGACTCAGGAGTGACAAGACCGAATAATGTCCAATTGAGCCCATGTGTGCAGGTTATGTTTTGGAGGATTCACAGCAAGCTAAGGGGCGTGTTGACGATGTTTCTATCATGAGGCTTGTGTGAAACCGGAACAGAACTAACATCCGAGGGTAAAGAAGAAGGGCTACTTACACGAAGATGGCAAGAAAAATGTCTAGCCAGAGAGACGACAAAAGCCAAAATCGTCAGACAAATCGAAGGCAAGAGACTCTATGACCAAATTACGAGCCGGTGGCCTGACTGTGGTGTAATGCGCGTCATTTCCTGCCTCCTGTAGGCTCTCCTCAGGCACCACCCCTCGCCTAAACCAAACAGAGTATTTCCAGTAGGTGAGAACGCTTCTGACACAAACAATCTCCTGCTGTGTGCTACATGTGTGAGTGGGAAACTCCAGACAATGTCCAGAGTTCATATGAGAAAACAGCTTAACCCCAAAGACTGGATGTCTCTGAACTGCAGAGGGAGGCAGTTTTATTGTATAAGCTGGTTTTCTGTTACTGTAAATGCATTAATTGTGTTTGGATAGGGAAGTATGCCTAGATTAGAATTCAATATAGTTTGAGGAAAAGGTTTATGTGGAAAAGATTTAGGCATATAATGAAAATAATTTCTGGGGGGGAGAGTGCTTTGGTTTGTTACCCAGCTCTGGATGTTACCTGGGCAACTGCTGTCTCTTTTACTTAAAGACAGCACCACCCGTTGGACGCCAGGGGAGCTGCCCTGACGAAACCGCATCGTAACTTCACATGCAGGTGACAGCATGTGGTAGAGGTTAGTTACCAACTCCAAAAGTGTGACCACCCGGCACAAATGAGCTCCCCTGAGAAGATTTACAAACCCCTCATCTGAAACCTCAGCCCCTAAACTAAACTCTCTCTCTCTCTCTCTCTCTCTCTCTCTCTCTCTCTCTCTCTACCCTCCCCCCCTCCGACAAATTTAGCTCTTACTCCGCTGCAACAAAACACTGACGTGCAGAAATACACACATGACCGCCTCCGCATATACACAAACGCACACAGACTCCCCCAGCCCTCATCAAAAACAAAAATGTAGGAGTGTAAAAGTGACAAACTGGGTGTGCAAGATGAGCTTTGCCATTATTTGTCTAATGGGGGTAGAGAATGAGATCTGCCAAGATCTTAAAAAGCTGCTAAAGTTTCCTGTTCCTCTTCATCATATTTGTCCTCAACATTCTTGCCGAAGCCTGGGATTATAAAGAAAATCAACATCATTTTCTGCGGGTTAGCAGAAGATCTAGTCTGGTTGAATTTGCATTAGAATCCCGATCATGCATTAACACCAGAGCAGAGAGTCTTAATTGTATTATCTTGTTAGGAGTCAAGGAGGACAGAAACTTGGCAGTGAGTCCTGATGCAGTTTCCCACCAAAGAAAACTGCAATAATTAAAGTAGAAATGAGTTCATGCAATTATAATGTATTTTTTTGCGTTTGAGTAATGTTGTTTTTTGCAACCCTTCTCGCCGTAACTGCACCTTGAGAGATAAATATAAGTAATTAGAAGTGATCTGAAAACAAGGAGTCGTTCTTTGTGTGAAGTGAGCCACAGAGAGGCAGAGAAAAAGAGGAGAGACTGATTTTTTTACACTTTCTGCACAATTTCCTCTCTATTTCCTCCCTGAAGACCCTTGTCTGCAGAATGTGCAGAGTATGCTTTCCATGGACAGGAGGCTATGGAACCTGCCAGAACAAAAAAAAAAAAAAAATGAAAAAAGGGAGAGAGACACTCCTCCTCCTCTCTTGCACCAATACAGAAAGATGGAGTTATTACCCAGAAAACCTCACCGCCTTGTTTTTTTCACTTTTTATCCCGGAGTTCCCGGAACACTGAGCTACTATTACGACCAGAATACTTGGACCGCACACCGGTTACCCGCGCTGACGTTGAGGAGAGAAGAAAAAACAAATGCTCCTCGTAGCAAAGTGCATCGGCCTTTATTTCTGTCCTACATCACGCCTAATTGGTGTTCATGTGAGACAGCCAATGGTAGTCTGGGGCTGAGGTTCAACTGTGGGTAGAAATATTAGAACAGTGGGATGAAGTTCCCAGCCTGCCCCCCCTTACTCGTCTCAAACATTGGTCTTGGTTTCAGCTAATGACAGTGAGGAGGCTGTTATTAGATAAGCAATTTGACTGAACACTGCAAAAAATATCTACATGAATTTAAGCCAGTACTGAGTGCTTATATGAAGCCAATCAGTCATTTATGGACCATATAAAAATGAGGTACAATCACATTAAAGATGAGAGAGCTTGATTCACTGAAAATTGAAAAATTGTTCATTACATTATTAAGGCGAGCAAACATTTACAACATACGTGGGTGGATTATGACAAAAGGCCTCACCTCTTCTCTTACATGGGAGCAAGATGCACAGACTCTGTAGTGGTTTTGCCCCCTTACATTATTATTCTGCATCTCTTTGGGTTCATTTTGCCCCATTTTTGTTGTTATTTTGTGTCTCTTTGCATCTCTTTATGGTCATAGTGTGTCTCCTTGTGGTAATTTTGAGTCTTTGTGGTCAGTATGTGTTAATTTGAGTGGCATGTTGCAGGTAAAGGCCAGTGGGGGCCCCTGACATTTTGGGCCCCTGAGGCTATGCTTGGTAGGACCGCCAGTAATCCATCCTTGACAACATGTAAAAACTAGGGTTGTCAAAACAACATGTTAATTTCAATTAATTAATCACAGAAAAAATAATGTGTTAAAAAAATGTAAGTTGATTAATCACGTTCCGTGGTGCCCTTTGACCCGATGCATCATTGAAGGCCACAGCAGCTTTTCTGTCACGTGATGGAGGCAGACAAAACGACACTGCTTGGCCCCATGAATGGAACATTTACATTTAATGATCAGGAACTGATAAGAGCACCATTCTCTGCAATTTCTGCAGTAAGGAATTTTCATACCATCGGAGTACTTCAAGCCTGAAATATCACCTTAACGCAAAGCATTTAGTCGCAGCCTCTGATGCTAGTACTGGCAGTCAGCCTCATCAAGCCACACTCGACCAGGCATTCAGACAAAAACGGAATAAGTCCTGTGACCAACTAAATCCCTTGCAAAACTGAACTGCAATGGAAAGCAGGCCAGTTTCAGTGGCAGAGGACAGGGGGACATTTGTGTCCAAACTCCACCAGCTTTACCACAACACATCTTCCAACATTCATTTGGACTAAAATTTTTGGAATCCTTTCACAGCAAAAGTTGATGTGTGCAATTAATTAATCACAGAGCCTGTAATTATATAGATTCATTTTTCTAAGTGCATGACAGCCCTATAAAAACATTTTTTGAGACCACTGTGTTGTTTGCATGTGAACAAACGAATGTGCATTTAAATTTCTCTTCCATGATGACACAGTTTAAGCAAATTGTACCTGTTTATGTTTTATAACTGCTTTTGGTTTGTATTGCATTTGAATTGGATGTTGTGCTCCTGGATTTGTGGTGTATGGCAGTTGCACTTGTCTGCTTGTGTTGTTTGTGTTTATTGTTGTAATGATGTTTATGCTGCCCTCTTGGTTCAGTGTCTCTTGGAAAGGGGACAAATAAAATGTTCTCAGTCAATCCAAATGTTATTGAACCTCAGACCTAAATCTGACAAAGAAAAATAAGTTTTATCTCTCTGAGGAGAATATTTAAGCTATTCACCTTTTACTCTCAATTATTAGAGTAAGTGTAACAAACAAGTAACTCAAGATGAAAATGTAATAACATCTGTGACCAGCATAGCCACCTTCCTGTTCAATAACTGTCATGGGCCTTCCATACATGCAGTCAGTCAGTTTCTTGATCTGCTTACTCTCAACCTTTGCTGAAGCAGCAACCACAGCCTCCCAAATGCTATTCAAAGAGGTGTATTGTCTTCCCTCACAGTAAATCTCATGTCTGAAAAGGGCCCACAAATCCTCAATAGGATTTAAGTCAGGTGAGGAAGGCAGCCAGGTCATTATCCAGTCGTCTTTGAGGTCTTTGCTGGCTAGCCAAGCAGTGGAGTATTGTCGTGCTTAAAGATCATGGCTTTCTTGAATGCTGCAGACTTCCTCCTATACCTCTGTTTGAAGAAAGAGTCCTCCAGAAACTGGCAGTAGGTTTGTGAGTTTTCAGTCCATCTTCAGCGTGAAAAGGTCCGACTAGCTCGTCTTTATAGCAGCCGACACAATGCCCCTCCTCTACTTTGCTGGTGCCTGACTCAAAGAGTTGCCCTGTGTCCATTAGTGATCCAGCCACAGGTCCATGCAGCTGGTCCAGCAAGAATCACTCTCATTCCGTCTGTCCATAAAATCTGTCTTCAGCTATTTCTTGGTCCAATCTTGACACTTAACCTAATAAATCTTATTCAGTGATGGTCAAGTTTGCCTTGGTCATGTCTCTGAGCACTTGACACCTTGTACTTCTGGACACTTCAGGTAGGTTGCAGTTCAGGAATATGCTGGTTCCTGTTAGGCCTGCAGTTAATTTGCGCCTTTTTCTTCTACATGCATTTTTTGCAACCCTGTTGACTATTTGCAACAAAACATTTGATAGTCCTGTGGTCACGCCTTAATAGTTTCAAGAGTGTTGCACCCGTCTGGAAGACATTTGACAATTTCTGACTTTTCAGTGTCAGTTCAGTCTCTTTTTTGGCCCATTTACCTGAGGTATTGAAGTTGCCTAATATTTATGCACGCCGTGTTAATCACTTTAGGCCACACCCTCCTTTATTAAACAAATATATATCACCTGAAGATGATTAAATCCAATGAGCATTAAAGTTTGTATGGTTTGGAGTTGTAAAATGTGCATATAGATAATGATAAGGTGAGAATATTCACTTCCCTAATTCACACGTGTATAGAGTGTTACACATAAATAGGTAAAACAAAGCAGTTAAGTGATATTTTCTGCTATTTTGAGGCACGCTTGCTTGAAAATGTCTTTAACAAATTAGGCTACAATTTCACACTATTTTATTTAATTTTATTTTTTTTCTATTTTTTATTTTATTTTATTCTATTTTTTATTTTATTTTCTTGTATTGTGCACAGATAGAATCTTAATTTATAAGAAAATAAAATCACATAGGACCTTTCAAAAGTAGGATGTAAAAAACTGTTGTAGACCTTAAACTTCACATATAAGGGCCATGCACTATTTGATAAAATATTAGAAGCAAAAAACACATGCACATCAAGTACCACAGGCTTCCTTACTGTATACATCCCACTTGTTGCCACATTTGTTGCTAAAACCCTGTGTTGCTAATTAAATGTGCGGCGTTACTCCCACACAGAAAGTTGTTTTCGTTATCATGTGATTTTGTAACTCCTGAAACAACATGTTTGCCCTTGTGACAATCAGTAAAATAATATTTGCTCTCATCAAAATAGCAACAACTAACAGTCTTGGTATTCTATCATCATCCATTTTGGCCCTTTTGGACGTAAAAAAAAAAAAAAAGAGTAAACGTCAATAACAAAAAAAAAAAAAAATCCCAACAAGGACACAAGTTTTCACTGACTCATGACGAAATGGGAGATTTGTCCTTTAAATCCATGGTCAATGTCTCAGGACAGCTGGTGAGAACGGCTGCAGTTAGTGACCATTTGTCCTGAACAAATTAAAGCTGAAGTCCAAGGGCCACTTGAAGCACCTTCTTATATACACTGGGAGAACCTGTGAAGCAAGGCTTTGCACAATGGGTGTTATAGAACAGAGGAAGTTGGAGTCAAAGAAGGAAGGATGCCCTCTTAAAAACCAGGAAATGAGACTCCAGGATACCAACTGCTCACCACCAATGATCAGGTCACACAGCGAGATACTTACTCACTCTGCCGTGTCTATTTAACCTAACACACCTAATTTCAACACTCATCCAGATGTAGTAACAAACCACGATTAGTCATTGAGGAAAAAAAGGTGCTTAAGGTAATTAATATTCTATAAATAGATGACAGCGTTCATGCGTCTGTTTTCCATCATTGTGCACTTCAAGTTACAGCAGGTGTGTTTTTATTTTTATCATATTTGTTTCTCAGACAACACGATGTAGCCCATATTTTCCTCCTCTGCTGTCATGAGTCATCAACCGCAGCCGACACTGCCTGTCAATAAAATATAACTCACCCTTCACTGCAAATTGTAAGGCGGCGTACTAATGCTCTTCTCCCACCTCGTACAAACACACGCACACATGTAACGACAGAAATCAGCTCTGGATATTTTAACAGTGGGAGGATGCAGGAGCAAGGCCAAGGGCTGGGAAAAGGGAGAGGAAGGAGAGGGGAGATTGGTAGATAGACAGAGTCATTAAGATAGCTTGGGTGTCAATGTAATTCATCAAGCCTGATAAGGCCATGGCCCGCTGCCAAGGAGCAAGGTGTGGCACTTTCCCTCACCAATCACTGTCAGAGGAAGCGTACCTCGCAGGCAGTTTGTTGTTCTTACTCTTGCTATTAATACCGATATTGATAAATGGAAATGAGGGAAAACAGCTGGCACACAGGATCATTCACCATCTGAAATTCATCAGTTCTCTTCACACTTAAATGTCTCAAATGATCAAAATGTTAAGTCTTTATCACACAGTGATGCCAGTGCTGATTGAACTGACATGAAGAGGCTGCGCTCTCCTCTGTTAAATACTATGCTTACTTGCTGTTGCAAACATCAGGCCACATATATACCTGTAACCTTACTTACTGTGCACATTATGTTTTTGGATCATTGTCGTTACTTAAGTCACCACGCTTATTTATGTATTGCAGAAACTGTTATGTGGTGTGAAGAAGGTGGACCCAAACGCAGGAGACAGCAGACCAAAGCAGCTCAAATCAATCACTCTTTATGCCACGGAAACAGCAACTGAATAACACAAACAAAATCAAGGATCCAACAACGACTGAACTGAAAACCAGAACACAAACTAGAATGACGAGGGGATGAAGTGCAGGGGGAGAAAAAGGGCGGAGAAGCTCAGGTGAGGGGAATAAAGTGATGAGGCAGGAACAGGCATGGAGCTGACAGGCTGGGGAAAAACTCTAATGAAGGCAGAGCAGGTGTGTAGCTGGGTAAATGAGGGAAAGGTACTAATTGGAGGAGTAAGAACAGGTGAGTGAAACTAATCAGGGCGGGGCTAACAAACTGTGTGTTCCAAAACCAATACTACCATACTATATAGTATGCCAGAAAGAGATTTAGTATGTCCTAGTGTATAGTATGTCAAATGCAGTATGCCAAAAATACCAGAATGTTCTATTTCATCCGGCCGGATTTTGCAGTATGCAAGCTTGCATGCTTCTGTGGCTATTCTGACCCACAATCCTATGTAAACAATGGACCGTATTGACTGAGCAACAGACAGATGACAGGTGTTTGACAGCTGACTGACAGCTGTCAGAAGTCCCGGTGATGGATGACAGCGCATTCAAGTAACCAATGACCAGTTGAATAGTAATACTAGGAATATTAATTGTTAAGTAAACAAAGTAATCATTAATATTACAAAGAAACAAAAGGACATCACTATGAAAATGGCAGGGACACAGAACTGTAGATGTAATTTCAGTGTCGCAATGTTAGAATCTCTGTGGTTATGCAACAGCTGCAGAGCTCTGCGGGTTGAGCTTCATCTTTGGCAAACTCGATAAGTGGCGTTTGTTTATCTCCAAGGTTACAGTAAAAGCAAGAATGTCAAAGTTCAGGGCGTAATGTTATGAGAAAGTAGTATGTCCCGATTGTGTGCATACTGCAATGCAACAGTACATACTTTTTAGCTGCATTACCTTCTAAAAGTAAACATGTATTAACAAAATAAAAGGGGAAATAGCTTAAACATGAATGAACATGAAATGAGGAAACCCAGCAAACAAAATCCTACAGGTAAGACAACAAACAAACAAAAAAACTAAATCGTGTGTGTGTGTGTGTGTGTGTGTGTGTGTGTGTGTGTGTGTGGTGTGTGTGTGTGTGTGTGTGTGTGTGTGTGTGTGTGTTTGTGTGTGTGAGCATTTTAATGTATGAAAAGTGCTATATAAATAAAGTTTGATTTGATTTGACAGAAGAATATTCTAGCAGGATAATTTCACATTGTTATTTTGGACTTACAGAATGCATTTGAATAATTACTTCCTTTCTTTAGCATTCATAGCACTTGAACTATTATTTTATTCATATCGCATATTCATATATTTTCATGTTTACCTTTAAGTTGCTATTTAGTTCCTACCTGACATTGTTTTGTAGGGGACAATTGTTAGTGCAACACACGCAGGGCAACATGTGCTGCAGTTGAGTTAAGAAGGAAGCTGGAGGTACAGTCTTGCCATATTTGGGTGTGAATTAAAGAGGATAAAACAAGAGACATTGTAGCCTGCTTATTACCAACAAGCCAGAAGGACTGGAGAACGCTACCAGACAAGAAAGAAGGGTTACATACCTATAGCTACTGTTTATTACAGCCATTTAGAAAATTATTAAATAAACACAGTGGTGGGTAGAGTACTGGAAAAATTCCTATAATAAAATAGGAAAATTACTACATGTATTTGAAAAGTTACTTTCCATTTTGATATACATTTTAGGGTGTGCAGACCAGACCAGTGCAAAATAATGTAGGTGAAAATGTATGTTGTGCAACATAAGATCTCAGTGTTTTTCAGGAGGCACAGAAAACACTTCATCATGTAACTGTTGACTTTTTTTAGATTTTGGAGTAAACAGTGTGGCCAGATGTGGTCATAGGATTGCCCCTGGAAGCTGCCTCTTGTTCTGGGGTTTCCTCAGTCATGATTGCATAATGTTCAAAAGACAGGAGGCGCTTCTTTTTTTTCCAGGAGGCTGGCAACTTTGCATCTCGCCCGCTCTCCCACCCTAAACTCAATGCTCACATTCAAGGAAATTGTAAGAAAAGTATAAATGGCAGATGTAGCGAAGTAAAAAGTAGATTACTGGCTAAAAAAAATACAAGTACAAGAGCAGTGTGGGTGATTTTAATCTGGTCTTAAATACAATAAAAGATATATCTTACATACCCCATCATAATAACACTTAAAAAACACTGACAGCACTGCGAGATACAGCAAATTTAAATGCATAATTCCTGTACATATAATTGAAAAAATACATAATCATTTGATTTAAAATAAAGTACATTCACACAAGATAAAAAAGTAAAATCATTTACTTTGTTTCTGTTTTGTGTTTGCACACACAAATAAAGCAGTGATCCCTATAATCACATGCATCCACAGCATTTTATGTCCTACATACATTGTTTTAAGGCAAATATATAACACTGTATAACACTGAAACACATATGCATATTAGCTCTCTGTCTCAGCTTAAAGCTGCTCACCTGTCCTGGTCCTCCAGTTCACAGTGATTACAGTAACACAGAGCATCACCAACAGAACACTGAGCACTGAGCATCTCACTACATAGAAGGTGGAGTAAATCCCATATGGGTCTCTGTACTTCAGAACAGTTTTGGATGTTGACACACATCGTTCATCTTGGTCCATCACTGCACACCAGTACTCTCCTGTGTGTTCCATCGAGACGTTAGAGATGACCAAGCTCCCATTGAGGAACCAGCTCACTGTGCTCATGCTCACAAGAGACGTCAAACTAACAATTTTGTCTTCTGTTTGGTTCGACTTGATGAACCAAAAGTGCTCCGTACCCTCTTCAAAATCTCTGCATCTAAGAGTGACCTTTTTCCCCCCCTGAGAAGAGCTCCAGAGCAGGCGGGCCAAATCTGGGGCACACCAACAGCAAATACGTTTGCATTTTCATAGATGTTTGACAGCAGTACACACCTGAGTGATTAAACATGAGCGATGAAAACAACAGCGAGTAGTTTTGGTCCACTGGAGTCAAAGTGTGGTTTTGTTGTCCTGGGTCATTTCTCTGGTGCAAATCAAACCAACGTGGGGGCCGGTCATCAGTGGAATCGGCGACAGTGCACGGCAACACTGCCGTGTCTTCCACTGTGTGGTAGATTATCTTTGGTCGTGGTAGTAACAGTACAGGCTGACTGCGAACACACTGCTGTTGGTTCATCACCAGACAGGTGAACATTGTAATGTCTGCTGTTGTTGTGAAGTTGGATACACGAAGAGCTGATGCGTTTTGCAGTTTGGGGTTTCCTCTGACATTGATCCTTACTGGTTTCACAGTGTCCCCCAAATCTGTGGTCCATACTTCTCGTTCAGATCGAAACTTACTCTTGAGCCACCTGGCATCCAGATTGTCAGCCGCTCCAATACATGGCAGGTACACTTTTTCTCCAAGTCTTACTGAAACATACATCATCTTTTCTATTGTACTACAAATAGTAAGACTGATGTTTTTCTCATATGTCACCTTGCCTCCGGTCCAACACTGCTCTTGGTACAGGCCGGAGTCTGAATGGGTCAGGTTGGTGACCATGTAGGAGGAAATATTTCCCTTGATGACAACTGAAAGCCGTTGTTTCAAGTCTTCAGGCAGCGTGGAGTTCTCGGACCAGACGTCAGAGGTGTTCCACAAGACAAGCCTCTCCTCATGAATGAATTGGGAGATCAGGCAGAAATCCGCCTTCTTAGGAAGGTGAAAGATGGAAGATCGTCTTTCCTTTTGGATGATGATAGATTCTTCTGCATGAAAGTTGGTGATGATAGAAAACAGCAAGACGGAGAGCGCTGGGACTGCAGCCATTGTACTCTGAGGTGTCTGTGTGAGCGTTGCGCGAACACTCTCACACCCCTCACCTTTGGGATTTCAAGAACATAGCTTCTAATCTCAGCATCACAGGAAACTGTGACACATTGGGTTCTTTATCAAGTGATCCACATCATTTGGATGTGTCTGAAACCACTTTGGCTGTCGTGTCTTTAAACACAGATTATTAAGATATGTGTGTTTGTGTGTTTGTGTGTTAAGGAGAAAGAGAGAGGTAGACATAATCTCGGTATCTATATCTGTGACAGGGGAGAGAGAGTTGAGCAATGACCTTAGTGTGAAGCTTATCACAGTAAATGCCATGTCTCCAGTTAATTTAAATGGAAAATTCAGCTTGTAACAACCAACATGTTGGTTGCCATGATATAGTTAAAATAGTGATGATCACTTCTGTCCATCTCAAATTGATGGGCTGACAGTCTCGCGTAGCCACAGCTATCACCGCGACCCTGCAAGCGCTTGAGAAAGGTCTGGAAGTAGCCATTATCATTCTGGTAAATGGAGGGAAATAATTGTCAAATCATCATTATCAATCCACTTCACAAGGGCGGCTTCAACCAGGTCATCTCCCCGTGTGCATTTGTTTTCTCTCTGCATCACTAGCAGTCGTAAGCTTCGAGGAGGCCATGTTTTTCATAGAGAGACAATTACTTTCTTTTTTCCACCACGATGTCAGTGTGCAGCCTCAGATACTCTGTCGAAAGCAGACGGGTTACCACAAGACAAACTATAATGAGAGTGAAGTAAAAAAAAAAAATGAAATAAATTACTAACTAACAACTATATTATAGCAGTCACAGAAACCCATACATTATCAGATAGTGCAGTGAATAAAATAAAAATAATTATTTTAAATAAAAATATTAAATTTATCTAATGGGTGAACATAAATTGGATGTCACAGGGCTGTCCACTAGAGAGTAAAGTTCTAAATGTAAGTTATAATCAATCGACAAGTATCTATACAAACAGCTTTGGTAAGCGAACATCCACTTGCAGTGATTACATCTTTACAGCTGCTGTGGATCTGTGCTCCAAGGGCATATCTGTTCCTATTGGATGTAGTAGTCATGGGCAGATCATGAGACAGCGGTCTCCTGGGCACAGATATACAAAAGCACACACACACCTCTCCTACACAGGAACAAGACATCCAGACATCTAAACTTGACATCTCTCTTTAGTGGTGTTATGTCTTTGTGAGAAAATTTTGCAGCCTTTTTTGCTATTCATTGTCTCTTTGTAGTTGTTTTGCCCCCTTTTGTAGTGATTTTGTGTTGTGTGGTATTTTTGTGTCTCTTAGTGGTTATTTGGAATCTCCTCCTGGTCGGTACATGTTAATTTGACTTACATTTGCAGTTGAAGGCACATTGCTTTACTGATGCAATATCCATCCATCCATTTCCGTAATCGCTTATCCTCTTGAGGGTCATGGGGGGGCTGGAGCCTATCCCTGCTGACACTGGGCGAGAGGCAGAGCACACCCTGTCGCAGGGTGAGACACACACATAGAGACAGACGACCATTCACACTCACATTCACACCTACGGACAACTTAGAGTCACCAATTAACCTGCATGTCTTTGGACTGTGGGAGGAAGCTGGAGTACCCGGAGAAAACCCACGCTGACACTGGGTGAATATGCAAACTCCACACAAAATATCTTAATTTGTGGGCTTTTCCAAGCAAAAATGGATATATGTGAGTGTTTGCCATCAAATCTGCATATATATTCTGCCAGCACATCTATATTTCTCCCCTTGGCCCCTGACCAGGAACCCAAAAATGTGAAGAAATCATACATGTGCCTATGCAATAATTACTCAAAATATTATTATAAAAAGGTTAAAGGTTTTAAAAAGAGTGAGAGACAGGGGCGATTCTAGGATCAGAGGTTTAGGGGTGCTGAGCACCCGGCCAGGCAAGATAAATTTTACTGTTTTGTACATTTTAACTCAAACAAAACGAAACAAACAAACGAAAGTCTGTGACTAAACCATCAAATCTGATAAAGGTTATTTAAATGCTGAGCCACAGCAAAAGAGGGATGGATTGGAATCATAAAAGAAACATATCGTAACCCTAATTTCTGGGGGAAGACAACTCATTTTGATACAGCAGCTCCTCAACATACACATAAACAGTATGTATGTTTCTGGAGTAAACCAGCCCCCTATAGTGAGTACCAAAAATACCAAAAATGGACCTTGGACTTATTTTTTGGACTTTTATTTGAAATGCAATGCACAACATGTAACATTAACACATTAACAGTAATTGACTTTTTCAATGTTTGTCTCTGCCTTTTTCCTTCTTGTCTGTATTATATAATACAAATACATAAATAAAAATACACTTCAAAAAAGAAAAGTGCTTGAAATCTACAAAATAATAATAATAAATACACACAATAGGAGTTATAATGTTAATGGGCATCCAGTCAGTTAGCTAGTCAGTAGCACCTTGGCTTTAATATTAACACATGCACATGACACAACAGCTAGCTTCTCTCATTCCAATTCAAACAGAGGACAGTGGTACTGACCACCTGTAACGTTTCCTAGCTAGAAAAAACGTCAGCTAACTCCTACCTAACAACATAAACAGTGACCTACGATTAAATGCAGCAAAAATGAGGACTGGTAATGATAATGTGTTGGTATTGAGTGGTAGGAGTTAAGAAATGTGCCACATATCCTGGTTTCAGCCAGGTACTTACACCACTACTGCATATCACCCACTCTAGAAGGCAGTGCATTGCTCTGTGCAGATAGAGAGCTCAGAGCCCGGGTTGGGAAAGGTGGGAGGGATGGGGTGGATCAAACCATTTTTGAGGCGGGTTTGTTAAAATATTACGTTGCAAACAAGTACTGTATGGTTTTGACACTTTTCTAGCTTGTTAAAAAGGGACATACAGTAAAAAAAAAAAAAAAAAAAATCTCTCAAATTTTAGGGGTGCCAAAAATGGGCTAGAAACACCTATGGTGAGAAATAAAACTAAAAAAAGAATGAGAGATAAAACTAAAAAAAAAAAGAGAGTGAGAGATAAAAACTATAATGCAGTTCATTTACAGCAATATATTAATAATTTACAGTTTTAAAAAAACATTTAAAAAATGTTTTATGGTCACATTAGCACTTTAAATTGGTTTTCTCAACGTGTCTCTACAGCAGTGGTTCCCAACTGGTCCAGATTTCTCCTTAGTCATTAATTCAGGGTCCATACAGTTTAATATACCCAGCGTCCTATCTGCGTTTGGCCATGTCATCAAGCTGGTTTGCTGTCTCTGGTAGGCAGCTGTCCATCATTCACTCACTCTACAGCACCTGACACTTCAAAATAAAGGCTCGCACTGGCTCCCAGTCCAATTCAGAATTAATTTCAAGGTCTTGTTAATTACCCACAGAGCCCTGCACGGTTACTTACTTACTTACTCTGTGCCAGAAGCTCATTGTACTTCAAAATAAAGTGTGCTTTTTACACACTTGACACATTCCCGAGTCATTTGTGGTTTGTACAGAATGGAACCGTGACCAATTTTTGGACTGTGACCCACCAGTTGGGAGCCACTGCTCTATAGAATGTATAAAAAAAAGTTATGTTACTATGAACAAAATATGCTCAAATTTTTCACTACTGAATATAAAGACTTTAAATAAAACTCAAACATGGACCAATAAAAGTAATAAAACCATAAAGGGGGTGTATGGTGATAAGCAAATCAGTATTGTGACAGATATTTTTGCCTTTCCACTCCCTCCATCTTTCAGGTAACGATACACAACTGATGCAGAGTAGGAACTGTGCCTCTGCACGTTAGCTCTCCGCCCATGACTGGGATTTTTGGAAAGCAGCGTGGCAGAGTCATTGCACCCGAAGCAAAATTTTTAACTACACAATCTGTCAAACACACACACACACACACACACACACACACAGTCATACCTCTCCAAAAGCTAATCAGTCAGACTCTTACACACTGCAACTGTAAGGATGTAGCTAAACTGAGAGAAGGGCTCAGTGTGTTTTTCCTCTTTAAATTACCCAGAAAATGATGTGTGATCCATCCACTGTCTCTCCAGGCGATGATGGATGGATCCGTCAGCCGCATTGTCTCCCGATTAAGTGGCTGTATCTAAACACAACCACCAATTTCCCAATTTGTCTCAGTAGCAAACCGCAGCTGATTGATCCCTTGTACAGTATTTCCTTTCTCTCTCTTCATTCATCCATTTCCCCCCTTTTTCTCTCGTCAGCTTGTTCCACCTCCACCCTGTCAAGCATCACGGGACCAAGGTGCACTGCTCCCTGGCTGGCCTCGCCTTGCAACAAGCTCTGTACAGTGAAAAGCTGCACAAATGGCCATTCATATCAATCACTAAACACCATCAAACAGGCCTTCTGTTTCCAATGGCATTGAGGCAAACACAGCAGGTCCTGTTCTGAAATGAAACGTTGCCTGTGACCGAAATTCAAGGTGCTAAAATGTGTTGAAACTCAAAAGTGAGATTCTCTCTGCAGGTTTTTTTTTTTATCAAGATGGCGGAAGTGAAACTCAAAAGTGTTTCCATTTTCAACACCCTCTCGATAAAGTTTGCAAAATATTTCATATGGTTTTTGATGCGTTGATGAAAGAGGGTATTATACTGATCTCTGGAGTTGTGCTGAGGAGGGAAAATTAAGTGGAGTAGAAAGCTGAGGCCTCCTGCTGCATTTAGGAGGTGTGAAGGGCTGTCCAGGTTCCAGTGTTCAGCATCTGTCCCCTGAGCAACAAGAGAGGCTGTGTGGGGACCAGCTTACCTAGTTGCACAAAGGATGTCCTGTATTTTTCATGCACATACACACACACACTGAAACACACACACACACGACCCCTGAAGCTTTTCTCTTTGTCACAAGGCACATGTTACTGAGCCCCAGCTTACAAATATTTGTTTGCTGACAGCCTGCTGGTTTCTCTGAGCTGCAGAGCAAAAGAGTGAAGAGCTTTAACCCACATCTCTTTCCCTCAGGCTGATAAAGTGCTCTGATAAGCTGCGAGGTGCTGGTGAAAAGTGGCTGGCCCTCAGCCCCCAGGGCTACAATATGAAAGAGTGGCTTGTCTGGAGCAAAGCAGAACAGAAGAGATGATGAGGCCAAAAAAAAAGCTTGGAGGAAAAAAAAAAGTCCAGAAGAAAGGAATTGGATTAATGACGAAGTGGTCTGGGTGCAGTGTGCGTGTCTGTATATGCGTTCGCTCAGGTATGCATGTGTGTGTGCATACATTTGAGAGAACTTACTTTCGCCACCAGCTGTGGGCGGCGAGAGGGGGGCAGGGTGTGTAGAAACGGGGGAGCCCTGCCATGTGTTTATGTTGACTAATGAGCTAATTACCCAACCCCTAATCTACCTCAACTTGTGTCATTTCACAGGAATGCTGCAGCAGTCAAACGCTTGCAGATTATGGGTCATTTCCTGACAGTTAAAGGCAAACTACTACAGCAGTAATTCCTCCACACACCAGGCGTTAAACCACAAGTGCTGCAGCCTCTCCATTTGCCTCTTTGTGAATTTATTGTCCTGAAATGTGACTACAGGATTCAAATGTACCCGCTGAAAGCAACTTTATTATCTTGCAATTTAGTCGTTAGATGATTTGACTATTGATGCATTTGTTTGAGCACATATCCTTCTTTATCATCCCTGCTTTGTATGCATGAGCCCAGACTCCTACCATTTTCTCCCACAGATTTGGTTCAGTAATCCGCATGCATTTTACCAAGATTGGTCTGTTTACATGATAAACTCACATTGTAGTTGTTTTGAAAAGTATTACAAAAGTTGACTTATTTTAATGAGAGTAATCTTTTTTATATTTTGCTGTGACCTGTCAACCATGTACCATACAGGAAAGGAATATGTGTGGAAATGCATATCATTGCTGTCCTCTGAAAACCACACATCTCCGAATGTGGTCATTTCGGTTTTTGTTTTGTGAAATTGAGTGATGAAATGTCCCGTCGTGGTTTGAGCAAAATTCCCCTACTTCTTAAGTTAAATAAACTATTTAAAAACCTGTTGGATTAGTTAAAAATGCATCGTCACAAAGCTGAAACATGACTTTTTTTTTTTTTACAAGACAGCAACAACACATAAATAGCTTCAATGGGAACTGCAACTTAACACATCAGTGTGTTTACAGGTCTTCCAGAATACTACTTCAAACGTGAAATATGTTCTGTTAAGCCTGTTCCAGAGGGAGTGGTGCCAACTTTGACTAATTACGTTAAGTGATGTGACTTAAGTCAGAGCTAGTTTGGGTTGAAGACTGCATGTTTGAAAATGATAAAAAAAAATCTGCAAATGAAGAGAGAGAAAGAAGTGTTCTCACCAGATCTCGCTAGTTTGCTCTGCATCTCTAGCCCCTTTTACACTGCCAGATTTTCCGCAAATGTTGGGCCGTTTTGCCGGCAAGCTACAAGCGTTTAGACACACAGAGTTGGCGAGTTGAGTCATATTGGCGGAACCCTTTTAGTTTAAAAAGAAGGAGGCGGCCTTCCAAAATGGGAGGGGCTGTTGATGACTTGTGGGAGGAGCTGTTGATGATGCCGCATGTGCGACCCACTGGCAGTGGATAAACAGGAAACAGCTGATAGCAGGAATTAGCGAGCAGCTAGTAGCAAGAGGGAAACACAAACCTGACAGACACTGTAAAGATGAGCAACTGGGGAGACAAGGAATTGCGCGCCCTCCTTGTCCTCGCAAACGAAGAGGCCATTAACCATCAGATGACGAGGACGGTGAAGAACGGGCCGTCTTACGAGAGAATCACCGAAGGACTGACCAGCCTCCACGTCACTGTTTACGTCACACGCTGAGCTACACGTTTTGTTACTTGCATTTTGCTGCACTCCCCGACTTTGTTTTTATACTGCCAATGCTGAAAGAAGACTGATTGGGCTTTCCTGCAAATTTGCACAATTCCTATTTAAAAGGGGCTTCTGCTTGAGGCTACTGTCTCGAGGCCACATTATCCACTAATTGCATAACATGAAACTAGCGCATATATGTGGGTTTTTTAATGCGGGAAAACCCGCAACCTGACAGTGGACGATAGGCTCATTTTTTTGGGGAGGGATAAGGTAGTGTAGTGTTGTGTTCAATGTCACGGATGCACCAGAAAACAGGTTAATAAACAGTAGAAAGCAGCACGGAGGCTGGTGAAAATGTTGCGGTGGTTACTTCTTTTTAATATACCTTATTTGTTCAGTCTCTCTTTCAAACTTGCATCAAGCAATGATTAGGCACTGCTTGGGCAGAGGCAAACAACATTTTGTGGTGGTGCATCATTGTATTACACCAGAAATGGGGCGAAAATTATTGCCTCTTCTCTGGGTCATGTTTCTATCACTGCTGATTGGAACAGATCGGAGCTGGAGTTGATAAAAATCTGTGACTACTGCAAAGTAATTTGTCCCGAGAGTGAATGCTGATTAGGAGTTAGGGGTTTTTTGTGCAGTAGGAAAGGGGCTCTAGTTGCATTGTGGGTAATTAAGGCACCAGGTTTTGACAAGGATGACGAATGTGTGCAAAATCTCTGGTCCTGCTGCATCAGTTTTTGATTTTTGTCCATCACAAGTCCAATACTGTTAAAGTGCTAAATGTGTGCAGTACTCCTTTTACCCAAATAAGATATCATGAGAGTACAGTACAGCCAATAGCTATTTTGGAAACAGCCACTAAAAGCTCTTCATGACATCCCTGAATGACTGCCACTGTGAGCATGTTTCAGGTTTTAGATAAATATGTGGAATCACTTAGCAAAAACATTGCAATGCAACTGGAAAGGCTATACATTGGAATATAAAGTTTGGGAACTGCTTTCAAATGGGTCAGTTTTGACTAATCCGTTCAGCACTACATCTTTTGAGGTATTGCTTGCTTTCATCTAAGAAGTATTTAGGAAAAACATAACTGAAATAGCTACGGCTCTACACTGGAACTGTCAGAGGTAACTCATTTTTACATATTAACTACCTCTTGAAGGTGCACATTTTTCAACCAGAACAATAAAGATGAAAGTTGAAGATTTGAGGAAAAACAGGCGAAAGTTTAAAGTACTTGAGAGGATCGTGTTAATCAAATTTCTAAGTCAGACAGCATGGGAGGTCTCCATCCCCTCCACTCACAGCGAGAGGTGTGAGTGGGGATTTAGTGAACTCTCCCCTTCCCCCCTCCTCCAGTGTTCATCATCTACCTCCCCTGGGGTGTATGCTGCTCCGCTCCCTCTCAACAAGCTCCCATCCATCACTCCTAAGATTTCACTTTAATAGGTGGTCCCTCTTCCTCCTTTCACACACCCTTATGGGAAAATTTGGTTGAGAAGCAACAAGACAGCAAAGGGTAAAAAGTGGGACAGTGAGTCATAAGAGTTATTGATACCAAATATTTTTGGTGCCAATAAGAGACGAGAGTTTTGGTAGGTTACTTATACAAAAAAACTGACAACCAATGGCATTACTTCTGCCGCCATTTTATATTTTCTCATTGTTAAAGTATGGTTTGCGCACATATTTATCCAGGAGACATTTTAATGTGTTTATTGAAAACGAGACATATTCCTTATATGTGTGACAGCACTTATTAATTGCCCTTTATTTAACAAGGATTACTACTTAATACTACCGCACTTTACTGTCTTGTACTTCTTCCTTCATTTTGTGATTATGAAGATGTTTTTTGTTCATGTTTTGTATTTAATAAAAGATGCCAAACTTGTCAAATGTGTTGCAAACACACTCTGCTTCTCATAGAAGGCCATTCCGTTTTGGCTTTTGCTAGACCTTATACTTCATTCTGTATATATAATATATATAATAATATATTAAGGCCCAATCCCAAACCCCCCCTTATCCACTACCCCTTAGCCCTTGGCCCTGCCCCTAGCCCTTGCCCACTACCCCTTGGCCCTAGAAAAGGAGCAACGAGGGGTAAGGGTTGAAATCTTTCCCTAGGAATTGGGACACCACTCACTACGTCACTGCGTCGGTTACGTTCACGCATACCTAACTATTTTAAACAGGAAGCTGCGAGCCATCTACATTTCCAACCAACATCTACAATGGAGTCTCCAGTTGAGTTCATCCTACCAATCACGTTTGCATTATTCATCATGCTTCGTTTGATGAACGACAGACGACAGGGGACTTCTGCTAGCTAGATAGCTAGCTAACCAGCTAATGTTACGAGGCAGCATAGTTATACTAGCTGGCGTGTTATTGTAATGTGAAAAATCCGACAACTGTGCACAACAGGACAGATGACAGACGCCAGATAGTGCGAGCTAGCTAGCTAGCTAACAAGCAACCTGACGACGGTAACGTTAGCTATGTATGAACTTTTTTCCCCGTCTCTTGCTCGGTGGTAGCCATGGCGACGTCTACCCCTCGCTGGCAAGTCAGCATCTGAAATCCCTCGCTCCGAAGGGCTAGTTTCATACCCACTACCCCTCGTTATGCCCCCTACCCCTACACGCAAATGGAATTGGGACACCACTACCCCTCGTGGGAACGCGCAAATGTAGGTGTAGGGCTAAGGGGGGGTATTGGGATGGGCCCTAAATCTGTGCAAAAACAAGACCGTGGCCATATCTGCCAGGTAAGTCTTCATCCGATCCCGACAATGAGTGGTCAATGTACAAAACTTGATCAAATTTTATGGTGGAAACTTGTTTATTTTAAGCTTTATAACGTTTCTAATTTGATGTAGCACACAATTTTAGCGCTAGTAACAAGCTAAGACGCTGCTAATTAGGACAGTTGTGGACATTGGATCTATATTATTGTATTAAACATTTTACACAAGCCAATTCTGTGAGAAAAACTCTTACTACAGACAAAAAGGACATTCTAGCTTGGAGTATGGAGCAAGGAGAAAATAATAGGGTTTTTAGAAATGTTACATTGTTTGCTATTTTGTTTTTGTACAGCCATGTCCAGGCATTAGCATAACCAGTTTTGAAAAGTCTTTGGCTTGAATGGTGTCCCCTAAGCCGTAGAGTTACAAAACATTGAACAAATGATGCATTGTTCGCAGTTGTGTTTTTGCACAATGATCAGGCATTGAAATAAACAGTTCCATACTTTATTACACACTGTGGCCATTAAAATAATCCCATTGTCTCTGTATGAGGACATCATTTTTTACAAAAACTACTGTTTAAAGATAATGCTTAGTGTTTAATACTCATCAGGCCCTACTAATCCCAAATAGCTAAGAGAATATGCATATCAAACAAAAGCTTAGGTCTCTATATTCAGTGTCACAGTATACCTGCAGACATGACCACTACATTGATTTGTGATTGCTATAGTTTTCCTGTTTGGTCCAAATCCATGGCTCAGAGAGCTGAGCACGTAACACCAGCATGCTGGACGAGCCCGGGCCGAGCTGCGCGGTAGCTCCTCCATTCAAACAGGAGGCAGGTTGGTTGATATTTAAATGGCCTCTGTTTGTTTTTCTTCTGGTCCCGTGTGTGCATGTGAGCCCAGTATAAAGGATCGAGTCCTTTTGAAGGGGATAGCACCAGGAAAGTGAGGGGGAAGGAAACTTTGCTTTGGTGTTTTATATATCAACGGAATGACTTCCCTCAAATAAAGACGTGCTCCATTCTGCCGGTTGGGCTGGAACAAGCTGCTCGTTTCCTGTCCTGAAAACTCGCAGTGTGTTCGAACAATGCGCCCGGGCCAGAATAGAGGAGATGTCACGTCTTGAAGATTTTGGCGCGGTGCTTTTGTTTGACCGCAGGTTCAGGCTGAATCATGTGTTTACAGTATTTGTGACATTTGAATGAACCGACACAATTGTGCCATTTGAATTAATATAAATGCTGAAACAATAGACAGCAGCTTTTGAAGCCATCAAGGCAAAGATGAAAGTATTTCCTTTGAGGCTGTAAAGTCTCTTTAAACTCACTTTTCAGCCATAAACAGTAGCCACACGATAAATCTGACGATGGGGATAAAGACACTTCTGCTAATGAATGAATCCCACTTGAATTAATCTTCCTCTAAACACTCACATTTCTGCCAACTGCCATGTCCACGCTACGGACAAAGGCTTCTCTTTGCTTCTCTCCGCTGGGAGCTCACCATGCAGTTTCTCACTCGCGCTGCCCCCTCATCAAATTACAGCCCTGCTCCCTCCTGTCATGTTGGCAAACAAAGGTCTTAAAGCGCACTCCCAGTGTAATTGCCTCTAATCTCAGACATAATGTGGCCTTTCATGTCAACTGGTCGGAGAGAAAAGGGAGCTGTTGTTCGCTCTGTCTTTTTTTTCTCACCCCTCGTGCTCTCCCACTTTCACTCTCAAGGAGCACAGTTTAACAATCTGCTTTGTTTTCCCTTTTGTGGAGGACGAAGGCTTTTATTGTCGCACAGTGTAAACATTTTAACGATGTAAAAGTTTGTTCTGGAAATTAAAAACACACCTGACATTACTAAGCCTCTGCAGATGAGCAAATGCTTGGTACTGTGGTTAAAATAAACATGAAATTCAGAGAAATGTCTATGGCAGTGCAGTAGTTCTTGGTGAGCTCCTCCACCTTTGGCCTGGATTCTCTCCGTGGTGAGCATCAGGCAGTCTTGCAGCTGGAAGTGTTTCTGCGGTTTGGCCAGGTGTCTCTCTGCCCTGCCTGGGACAAGGCCTCAGCGGGGCCTGGGACTGGAGTCTGGGAGCAGGCTGGAGGCGCTGAGCGAGCTGGCTGCCCCTCCGTGATCTAAAATGTCCCGCAGACCCACCTGACTGGTGGTCAGCTGTAATTGATACAACACGATAGCAGCGCTGGAGGGGAAAAAGAGAAAATTAAGATGTGTGTGAGCATGCGGGGAAGAGAAACATCAAGCCGCGGAGGAAAAACGAGAGGAGAGGAAAGAGAAGGAGAGAGGGAATAATGGAAATTTTGGACAAATTCTTCAACTGAAGAGGCCTTTTGGTTAAATAATGGAACGCAGACTTTAATATGGTTTCCAGGGGCTTTGGCAAGCAAAGATGAACATATCAAGTAAAAAACACAGTATCTGATATCTGTGCTGTGCTAGGTTTTGGAGCGAGTGGGGAGAGAGTGCAGGGTAAGAGGAGATGCAGTGTTTCTAAAACCATTCAGCTGGGCTTTTTTAAGGGACCCAGCTGTGCGCCCTGGAGGTCCAGAGCTCTAACTGTGGCAAAATCAGCGCACTGAGGCCAAGCTGCAGCTTCAGAGCCTGGTTAGCCATGACCTGATGTTCCAGGAGCCTCTGCGAATTGATGGGCCCCAGGAGAGTCGTCACAAGGGCCTTCGAACAATCACCCATTCATCCACACAGCCACGGCAACGAGGCAAACACAAATGTTGAAAAAGCTGTTTTGAAAATATATTTGAAACATTTAGACACTTCATTTTTTTTTGCATTTTGTTGTTGTTTGCTTGTTTGTATTAGATTTAAAAGAGCGGTGTGTAAGATTTAGAGGGAATTGGTGGAAGATTGCAACCAGCTAGCACTGCTTCAGGTCAGGATTCTTTCAATGTTCATTGCTCAGGAGGTTTTTACCAGGAGCGGAATTATCTGCAGAGGTCTCTTCCTCTTCAAAACAAACAAACCTGGTGATTTAAATCGGTTAAAATACTGAATAAAGCAGCTTCGTGATAAAAACGATTTTTCCGATGGCCACACAATGACGCTGAGGGGCTGCTAACTGCAATGGCACTGACACGAGAAGACAAAAAATGCAAATGGCTCTATCTAGAGCCAATATTGGTTTGGCCGTTCTGGGCTACTGTACAAACATGGGGGTGCAACAGGATCAGCTCTCTATGTAGATATGAACAGCTCATTCTAAGGTAACGAAAACAAAGCAATTCTCATTTTCAGGTGATTATACACTAAAGAAAACACACTTATTATATTTTATTCTGCCACACTGGACCTTTAAGAATTTGAAATAAAATAGGAGTTGTTATGTGAAAGATTATAAATTATGGATAATTTCTCCTCCACCTCCCACGTTGAGATTCTCAGGCGAGCAAACTCTATTTCCAATCTTTAAATTTTCAGAGAAACATCAAATAAGTGTATATTCTCCCCTGAATATGGCCGGTATATTTTTGGATAATGTGGCTGAGCTGGCTCGAGCCCATCACGCCGCATCTGCCAGGACTACACACTGCTGTTACATAAGACAGCTGAGCCGGTCCAGACATCTAGACTAGTCCTTATGTGGACAAAAATGGGTGTGTTCACTGTGTCCCCTCGCCTAAACCCATTTACCATGACTGTATCAACCAACTCTTGTCCAGAGTTTTTCAGAGTCCCTTTCACTCTCAAAGATTAGAGGCCTGGAGGTCAGCTGCACATCAGTTACATTTTTCTCCGCTTCACCGGCCAGTTATTTATAGAGCGAGAACAAATATACAATGGAAGGAGGGCAGTGGTTTGGGTAGGAGGCAGGTTAAGCCCAGGAACATCTGTCCTTTCAAAGGCATCTCTTCCTTGGTATGCTCAGAATCCACTCCAGGGGTGTCGGCGCTTCACTGGTAGTCACAGAGATGGCATGCTAGTCAAAACAGAGCTGAAGAGGGGGGGGGCGAGGAACCTCATCCAAGGCCAATCTCCCATATCACCCAGAGCAGTACATGTTCCCAAAGTCACCTGACCTCTGAATATACTTACAGGTATTGTAGGTCAGTCTGACAGAACAGGAAACACCCCTCTGTCAGGGCAGGGAGGAACAAAAAGAGCAACATTTCTAAAGGTGCAAGAGAAGAAATTAAAGTTTAAACCAGGAAAGACACCTACATTTTTGACTCCAGATTTTTCACATTGTAATTTTACTTTAGGTTTTTCTGTTTATTCTATAACTGTGACATGTTGCATGCTTGTCCTGAAACAGAGATCCCTCCTCAGGTGCTCTGCCTTAAGTTTCTTCCATTTTTTACCCCATTTAAGGCTTTTTTTGTGGAAGTTCCTTCTTATTCTTACCCTAGAGTTTATTGGGATATATAAATAAAAATGACTTGACTATCTTTTTGTCTGTTTCTGATTGGTGCGTATGCAGCCAGTGCCTGAATATACAGTATAAGAGAGAACGGGTACAAATATAACTTATTACAGGATTTATCTTCGTCATTTTGTCCCAGTGTTATTTTTCCTTTGGACTGTCACATGACGCCTTCTCAAGACAGGAACAGGACACACAGACACACCGAGGTGTGTGTGTGTGTGTGTGTGTGTGTGTGTGAGGGGCTGACAGAGTCTCTGTTTAGTCTGTCTGCGTCAGAGATGCTTCATTACACACTCGTAAATTCAACCGCACCGACACTCCCAGTCCGACCTCTCACTCTCTATTTCAGTGATTCTTACTGACATACATGGAAAACAAACACACACACACACACACACGCTTGCACACACACACACTTTATTCACCATTGTTTATCTTATTATTTTCCACAGAGAGTGCACATATTTAAAATTTTAACACTTGCACATCACATTGATTATTGAAGTAAAGTTTTATTTATTTTACTATGAAGCAGTAGAACACGCATATAAAGATCTCATAAAATACCACAATTGTGTACACATTTTAAATAATTCTTCCTATAAATTTACACTTTGTACTTTGCTACATTTAATTCTCAAACTTAATTTAAACCCAGTTTTCAGATTTGTCTTATGCCCATGAACAATAATGCTGTTAACTACATTTATAGAACTCTAAATTATACAATTACTAATATATTCTCTGGTATTTGTTGTGAATAATATTATTTGTTAAGTTGCTTTGTTAATCAGCTGACAATAATAGAAAACTGTAAAGAAGAATTAATTGAACTAGATCCTTTCTTTTCCTTTCCTGTGGACCTGGTGTGTTTTACTTTCTCAGCCATGCGTTGCAGAACAAGTAAGGAAACTTTGAGGATGAACAGCAGACTAAATAAACTCACTGGAAGCAGAAATGTCACATAGTTGCACTGACTGAGAGATGTGCGGGTTTCTGTGTGTAAAATGTCTTCTCTTATTTGGCTCAGTAGCCTCTTACTACTGATATAAAATGTTTATTTTATTTTCTATGTAAGAGACGAATTGCTAATATAGCTCCAGAATATAACAAATAATTTCTAAGCTTTTTCAATGCCATCATCCCATCCATCACACAGTTATCATCTACTAAAAAACACAGGCCAAAACACTCTTTAAAGCAGGATAGATTATTTATTAATAAATGCCACATTCTCACAAAATCACAAAATATATCAGGCTCACTTTTTATGGAAAAGTGTTCAAATTGCTGCACAAGACAGCAGAATATTTTTATTTGATTGACTGCAATTAAAATGTTGTCCTAGAAAAAAATACCAAAAACCAAAACCAAAAATATTTTTCTGACGTTGGGGGATTTTTAAGAGGAAAACCAAACTGTTATTTATTTTTTTAACCAACAGAATGACTTTTAAACTAACTGCTTACTTCGTTTTATTTTAGGGAACATTTTTAAATATTTAGTTGAATTTTAAATAAATGTTAAAATGAGCAAACAATGCACAATTTTGTCGTTATAATCTATTTATTTTGATTAATTAAAAAACACTTAGTTTATTTTCTGCTTAAATTGCGCATCTTTTTTATTATTAAGAGGTGACGTTTTGATCTAAATATCTTTAATCCCGATTCACCTTATTATAGTTTGCGCATGGTGCTATGTGCCATATATATATAGGCCTATGTCTCCACACAATGACAAACGCGCGCCGCTTGAGGCCCTGCTGCTAAACACGCTCACCTTGATCCTTTGGTTTGTGCAGAAGCGACAGCAGCGAGGTGAGAGATCGAATAAAATGCCAACAGGCTGAGCTCAACATTCAACATTCAGGTGTGACGGGACTGTTGCTAAATGTGTCCAGTGCGTAATCCTTAAAATAATCATGTTTACGCTGTAAAAACGAAATCAGTGAAAGAAAAACGCACGGTTTCTGGATGAGGCCTCTGGGGAGTTCTAATAAAATATTTTAATTATACAAATCAATACATTAAAACCTCATGACGTAAAATGTGACACTAAAATAAAAATATATTCATTCACAATGGGGTGTGTTTTTAGTGACACCACTTATATGTTATTGTCTGGAAAGGAGGAAATTCGTTTGAATTGTAATTGTGCAGTAAACCAACCCCCTGTTACGTCATGGCTATAATCATTTTCGTTATTTCCCATCACAGACTGATTGCACACACAGAACATCCGGTAACTCTTCAGGCGAAAATTATAAAAGGTTGCTGTGGGGTCACGAATGCAGTGCATGCTGGGAAGTCTACAATGTTTCTCCTTTAGTTGGAGCTTCAATTATTCATGTGATTTTGCAAAGAAATATCACATAATTATAATCTATTGCATTTTTATTTATTGCATTTATTATGACAATATATATATTGGCAATGTTTTCTATTATGAGAAACCTGTATAACACATATAAGAAACAATAGGAATGACAGCTAATAATTCAAGCAGACACAATGTTAAATATTTGATTATACAGGTAGATATTTACAATGCATCATGAATCAGCATATCATGAAAAGTTCAAGAGAGCTGTCAAACTCCTGGGCAGGGAAGGAATCCCCCTATAATTACATTTTAAGAGCAGAGGAAGCTGAAGGCCTGAACCCCGTCATTTAGTCGGCATTAAACAAACACGAGGCCCATCAGCGTCAGATATGCCCTCACACAGTTGCACTGTAAATAATGACTTTCATGGCCACGAGCAGAAAAATCCGGGGTCACGATCAGGGTATGCGCGAAGAAGAACAGTCGGGCTGCTGAAAGCTGATATATCAAATGTGGGTTAATCATCAAAGCATCCAAAAATCCAACATGCTATCACTTTAGTGTCATCATGAATCCATATACTATTCTTCTAAACAAAGACAAATAAGTATGACGCTATCAAAAAAAGATGCCAATAATTCAGCATGGGGAAAGATGAGGAAGCATGTTCTTACTCGCCCGGTGGAATAACACAACACAATATCAGCAGACTGTGAATTATGGCAGCCTCTTTCTTGTAACAAATACTACGGCCCTGTGGTGCAGCAATATTGTTTCTGATGCACAACAATGGTCATAATTGGAGGAGAGTAATGTGTTGTTCACGGAGAGGTTTGCAGGATTCCCTCAGAACTGAAATGTGATATCTAGCACATGTCATGGAACTTCTATTCTTCATCTGCCCAGGCTTGCCTTTGATGCCGAGCCAAAACTGTCAGCGTAATAAACTCTCTAAGAACCTATGAAGACATGCATTACCCAGGGATTACACTGATTCAATGACAAACAATTATTGGGAGCGAAGTTAAGATCAAAAGCTGAAGTTTGTTCGACGGTGAAATAACAGTGTCGGACTGTGATCCCTGTCTTGATATCGGTGCAAATAACAAATTCCTTTTTGAATTTAATTAGTTTTTAAAAAGTGGATGACATATTTTAGGGATGTCATATTGTTTGACCATCATTAATCACAATTTAATCTATTTTACTCTTTAATTTCTAATGTTTAAATCACGTCCTCAACTATTTCTACAGTATATTAGTGTGAAGATTGCTGATTAAATTAAGAATTCAAGCTAAAGTTCATATTTATAACACTCATATTTTCATTTTCCAGTCCTAAATTCTGATTTACAGCTCAGTCACACAGACATTTGATGCCCCCGCTGAGCTCCGTCCCTCTCCAGTTGTAGCTCAGTGATTTAGGATGACCTTTATAACCTCGAGGTCAACATCAACATTGTTTTAAGTCGTCCTTGTGTGGGCGTGTTCATGCTCCATAACACATTAAAGCATTTTTAAATTGGCATTGAGAAAGGTCACAACTTCTTTTTTTTTTACAAAAAGAAAACACATCTTTTCTTGTATTTATAATAAAATTGTCTTGTCTACAAAGGTGCCACTGCAAAAAAAAAAAGATAATAAAAGAAGTGACACAAAATATTTGTAGTATAAATTCTGTTAAATTGCTAATACACATTGACAACATCTACACCGTGACTTGTTTTCAATCTTTCCACCCACTAATGTGCCTCCAGAGAGCCCACGCTTATGGTCTCGACTGTGCAGTGTACCAAATATTTAGAGTAATAGTTGGTTACTGTGCTATCTCTACCACTACAAGCTGTCAATCTCTGCCCCCGGAGCTAATTAAAAAGGCCCCGGTGCTTTATTTGTTTGCACACACTCTGAGGGCAGACTGAAACAGTCAGGCGTGGGGGCACGACAGGCACGCCATGCCCCCTTAAATCACTCCCCTGTGCCAAAACCCTGACACCACACAAGAATCCTGACAAAACACTCCGCTGAGTCCCCTGTGTGGGTGAGACGGGAGAGGCAAAATCATAATGGGGATGATGCATAGGGAATGTACAATAATATTTCCTTATTATTCTCCTCTTTTCTTCCAGCCCCAATATCACACAGCTTTTGTCCCTTTTGTGTCACACAGGTTCATATCCTTCTTGTATTCCCTTTCCATATACAGTAGAAGACTTTTACAAATGCTATAAAACATGCTGTAATGACTTACCGTGTTGCCCCAGGCCTGCATCCCATCACCTCATCTTGCTCTAAGTCTGCACGTCTCTCTCCTTATGTGTCACTGCTGCTGTCGCCGAAGTGGTTTTGCTACCCTCTGAAATCTGGACATCCTGAGAAGTGACACAAAGATGGAGCTGGCATGGAATGAAAGACACATACATTTTAATTGTGCTGCAGTGGACTCTGGGGCATCAGCTGCTGTGGCCTCACGGCTCTCTGCTGCCACCTGTCTGTCGAGGAGCACACTAGGACCTGGTCTGAGGATGGACGTGCAGAATGTGCTGAGTAATGCTCAGGGATCATGTTAAAATACCTTAATCTGTGTCTGTGTGTGCTGTGTGCTATTTTTTGACTTCCAGTGAAATAAACTGACTACATGATGAGCAGGAATGAACATATAAAATATTCATCTTTGCCATAATATACCAGCATTAGACTTATAACGTTGAGTGAGTATTTATTTGAGATAAGTAACTTGATTGACTCTCTTGAGGGCAGCAGTAAAAATTCCCTTGACCCTGATCGAATCTCTGCAAACCAGTGTTTGGAGAGCGAGCCCCTGTTTTGCATGACTTTACGGCCCAACAGGAAGCCATTGAAACTCTAACATAAATAGCAATCAGGCCATGAGTAAACCAATCAGCAGCTTTGTTTCAAAATATGCACCAATCAATTAGGGAATGGATTTCCTTCCAAATTAACAGACCGAATCAAAGCGTCTCAGGAAACACGTTACGGACAATCTGCAGTTTGTTTTGCTTAATTGATGACCTTGTGGCAATTTGAAGTCTCAGCTTACTAGATTTTTATTACTTGCTTAAGATGTGTTTACATAGCAGATGTTTTAATCATTTGATTTATCATGCGTCTATTGTGTTTAAAGAGAATGTTCATAGTGCAAGTTTTAGCCGTTATCATCCCTTGAGCTCATTTTGTTATGACATTTTATCTCTTGGCAGCATCTTCTTGTGCACTGTGAGGATATTACACAATAGTATCTCGTGTTCATTACAACTCTTTAGACTTAAAAAATGCTCTTTACAGGCTCTTAAGACAGCCTGTTGGCCTCATTTGTACTCCAGTCCCGCTCACAGCTGTCTCCCAGGCTACAAGCAGAAAGCTCCATCACCTGCATCCAGCTGCAAACCACAAACAGATTGAAGTATTCCCCTGGAGGGGGATTTTGTGCAGTCAGGCCATCATCGGCACGGAAGATGAAGAGGCCAAATGTTAAGCAGAACTGGCCTCACTGCCCATCAGCAAAGGACAGCTCTACAAAAAGACAGCTCTAAGCCTTTGTGCCAGTGAGGGCTGATACAGTAGTAGCTAGGAATGTTGTCAGCGCATGTGACAACATTTCCCAGACCACCAAACATTGAAAACAGACCAACGAGGCAACATATTGCATTGATTTAGTCATTTGACAAATAGCTTTGGAATGAGTGTCCGCGTCCAGTCGTTTTCTAAGCGGTTGCCATATAAGTAGTGGATGAAAGGAAACATGGTTTCTTATTTTAAGAACAGGAAATGAGACAATGACAGGAGACAAACTTATCACATATTGAGACGATTGTGGTGAGCGTGGTGAGAAATGCTCCCTGGATGGTGTCTTTATTGTCTCTCCACACTCAAGTCCTGATGTGGTCATCCCATTCACTAGACTTTCATTGCATCTGGTGTCCTGCTGCAGCTCACGTCCACATGTTTACAGTATTAGTCAGAGCATTTTTACTGAGGAATTTTGTAATAACCTACCTGATATTAATAACATTTTGTTTTTCTTCTGCCTGCTACATTTTCGTCTGTGTGAGAACGTCACTTTGTTGAGTCTGTGTTTCCATTTTACCACAGTTATGTTTGAATGCAGCAGGTTAGCCGAGTGGTTAGAGAGGGTCAGTCTCATGTGGCAGAAAGAATCCGAACTCCTGAAGTATCCTTGAGTTCTGAATCCTTATACCAGCAGTTGGGACTCTGGTGCGGAGCCAAGCCTGTGCTCTGACCTTGCTGGAAGCAGGCAATGGAGCAGGAATTTCCTTATGTGAATCATTGTGGTGTTTTTATTTTATCTCCCCAAACATGTAAAGACTACTGGTCTGATCTGGATTAACATTTCACATAATGCAGAGGTGGGACCAAGTCATTGTTTTGCAAGTCTTAAATAAGTCTCAAGTCTTTGCACTCAGGTCCAAAGTCAAGAAAGGCAAGTCCCAAGTCCTGAACTTTGATTTTTAAGCCCAAAACAAGTCATACTTTGCACTTTGCCAAATATATAATAATATAATACTTTTCCAGAACTCGTGAATGCTTTTTAAAGTTTGAACGTATTTGTTGAAACAAGTTTTTGCATCCCCATCTGTAATTTTTTGACACGCACGTTTACGTCCTGCAATAACTTTTTTGTTGACCACTGCATAGTTTTTGTGTGCAAACAAAATTATCTTTGGTATGATTTTTTTTTTAATAATTTTCCATTTTTGCACCTGAAACCCAGTAACATAACGACAGTTCTTCATGGTTCTCTCCTGCAGCTTGATTGGCTGCTGGAGACTGGTTTTAACAAAGTGTCCGTTCACTGGGAATGATTGTCATTAATGTTAGTTGATTCAGGAGATTAAGGGAAATAAATGTATTTGTGGCACACTTTTTAAATAACATACTTTTTCATTTTTGGGCTCTGGCGACGGTATCAAGAATTTTCAAGTCAAAGGCTCAAGTCCAAGTGAAGTAGCTTTAAGTCCAAGTCGAGTTGCAAGTCTTTTTTATTTCGTCTATAGTCATCAAATTCGAGACTGGAGTCCACACCTCTGACAACTGCTTGAGATTTTATGGGTTAAATCTTAACTTTACAACTAAACACACCCCATATTTTATTTCAAAATGTGTCAAATGGACAATATTGTACATTACACCTCGCACACCTGCCGTAGAGTATGTGTGAACACAAGGTTAGCTCTTACATTATGCATTAAGGCAATCAGCACCAAACAACCATCAGGGCTCGCAGAGTTTGGCTTGTCAAAACACAGTGATTGCCCTCCATTTGATTTTCCTAAACCCTGCAAACTCAAATGTGGAACTTCTGTCAGTGAGAGCAGCACCGTTGAGAAAACAGGATTACTCGCTATGGCAACACCTGGAAGCAGCACGTGCAGGAGGGAAAAATGATCCTGGTTAACTGCTGCAGATAATGACACTGCTATATTTATATTTGTCTTTGGCAAGGGACAACTCAGCCATTCCACTACTAACCACAGCCAGCTTTTTTTTTGTCTAAACAGTGCCAGCATGATAACTCAGTGTTGGAGTGAAGTGTAACAGAAGAGTTTCCAGATACTAACAGGGTCAATGGTGTCAAGTGACTTCGAGTCCTCGGAGTTTCTAATTACTGGAAGTTGGAGTTGCAGCATGTCAGTGAGTCACGGCAATAATGGAGTTGACAAAAAAAGACCTGGAAAGTGAAAACAATAGAGGGTGTTTCATTATGTAAGTGACACAGTGATTAGTCCCTGTGTTCTCCCAGGGTAACGCATTAAAGACACATTTGCTGATTGCACCGTAGCACCCGCAGAACAACGTGTTTATGTTTTGAAACTGACTGACATTAACTTTAGTTTGATTTGTTAGGTTTGTCTGATATACTGACGTTTTCTTGAGTGAAGACCCAGCTGAAGGAAAGCTCAGAGACCGAGAGGTGGTTAGTGAGTGAGGGAGTGTTGGGCTGTAATGCATTATAGTAATAATATTACTTTTTCCAAGTAGTGTATCTAATTACTTTTAAAATTTCAGTAATAAAATTACAGTTACCCCAAAACCAAACAACTTCTTAGAACATTAGTTTTGTTATCACATGACCACTGACTTGAAATACAACATCACATCAGTGGACTCATTTCCATTATGGTCACACTGTGCAGGCACGCCACAAAGCAGCAAGTTCGAAACCTTTACCTAAGCGGCTCGAAATATTCCCATTACTTTCATTTTACTTTCATTTACATTTTACTTTCATTTCCAGTCTTCTCCAGTCTACTACGACCAACAGTACAACAACGTAAAGCTCCAGGAAATACACCCTACCAAAAGGTGAGCTTTCCTCTGCCGCAGAGGTCGGCAATGGTGGACAGTAACAAAGTAAATTTACTTGAGTACTGTACTTATTGAGTACATTTTTTGAGTATCTGTACTTTACTTGAGTATTATTTTTGGGGGATACTTTTACTTTTACTTTTACTCCACTACATTTGAAGGACAAATATTGTACTTTTTACTCCACTACTTTTCTATTGATGCTCTCGTTACTCGCTACTTTTGCTCTTACGTCAGCCGATGAATTTTCTTTTTTAGCGCAAATTTTCACTTGAAACAAGTAGAAAAATCTGCCGGTGGAGCAAGGGTTTTTTTTTTCTTATTACACACAAAAAAATCTTGCTCCACTGGCAGATTTTTCTACTTGTTTCAAGTGAAAATTGTCTAAAAACAAGTTACTTTTTAGGTGATGTGTCTTATTTTAAGTGTAATGAGATTTGTTTTGACTACAAATTAGACAAATATTCTTGGTAAGATTTTGAGTTTTTGCAGTGTCTACTTCATGATGTGTTCAAATGTAACTACAAGAAAAGGAAATTTGGGTTTTTGTGAGAAAAATACAGTTGGGGGTGAAATTTGTTTTCTTGGCAAAATGAAGCAATTTCATTTGTTGATGAATGCAGCTGAGTTTGTGTTCTGAGGCTTCTTGCCTTTATTTGTTTATTTTTGAGCTATAAACATTTCTGTAGCGGAGTCGCAGAATGTCAGTAAAGCTACTTTCCTTTCCTGTATTTCCTGAGATTTTTTTAAAAAGTACTTTTACTTAAGTCATATTTTGTCTAAGCTACTTTTACTTGTATTGGAGTAATAAGGAGTATCTGTAAATCTATTCAACTAGTGAAGTTGTGTACTCTGTCCACCTCTGGAGGTTGGCTAGCACTACACTGGCTAAACAAACAAAACTGGACTTTACTTGTGAGCAGCTGTGGGCTGCAAAGAAGTGATGAAGCTTGTGGCTGGATATGTGGTGGATGTAATGTTGCTCCATGAGTTACTCTCCGTCTTTCAGGCAGAGCCTTGGGAAGACCCCCAGGTATCACACTATCTAGCCTTAGCTCCAATTACCCAGACATTCACACAGAGGCACACATCTGAATTTTGGAGAGACAGGGCTGAGAAATTTTATGGGGTGTACTGGAAAAAGTAATATAATAAGTAGTGTAACAAAATTACTGTTGGCAGGGAGTAATACGTAAAGTAATATTATTACTTTTGAAAAGAGCAAAAAGTAATGAGCAATATATCAAATTTTTAGAGGAACAAGCCCAACACTGGTGAGGGAATGCAACCTGATGCATTGACGCATGCAGGAAGAGCAAAAGAAGCGTACAAATGCAGAAGGTCGCCCTCCTATTTTCAGTCAAATCAATAATGTTTAAGACACCATCTGAGGAGTGCACCTGAAATCAAGGAGGAAGTTGGAGAAAAGTTAAAACACTGTAAAAGCACCCTTATTCTATAGTTGCAAAGGGGTTCCACATGTATCTGTCGTGAGCATGCAGCTACATCAAGTGCCTCTCATCTCAAGGACAGAAAACTTCCATGGGAGCAAAAAGACTGCAGCACACTGATCTGTTTGCACTGTTAAAGGCTGGTTCCACCCTCATTCTTTTCTTTAATATTTCTCTGTATAGTTAAGTATTTGTGACTAAATATGTTGCCATCAAAGTCAAAGATCCCCTCCAAACATGTTTTATGACACATACAAATAATCTGCTTTGAATCATAATTTGTATCTGATCTGTTTCTAGTTAATTCTTAAAAGCACATCTGTTCCTCCCCGTCATTGAAAATGACAGATAATATAAATAAGAACATATTTTTTGTTTCCAAAATGTAACTGCTGGACACAATATGTCTCATACATCACTGCAAACTGTCCATTCTCAGTGATCATGTGCAGTGGAGGTTTCAAGGTTTAACTTCACACATGCATGCAGTGGCAGATCTTACTTTCCCATCTTGGGTGCACATAAAAAGTAAAAAGAAGATGACGTTGTATACTGGATCACCTTTAGCTTGCATCATTATTTGTGATGTCATCACATGTACACGTGTCAAACTCAGATTTAAGGTGTCAAACTCTGCACATCCATCATTCTGTACAGTGACGTTAAACATCCTAGTGACAGACCAGAGAGATTACAGACAAAACTCAAATACAGAGGTTCTCTTTTCTGACTTTGGCAGATAAAACGAACTGTGGTGTAACTGTTTACATGTAAGAACCCACTGGGTAGAGGGAAGATGATAAGATTAAAATACACTGACAGGTCCTCATAGATTAAAGTTGGAATTTTACAGCAGTTTCGTTGCAGCATGTTAAATAAAAAAAAGGAAACTCTGCCTTGACCAGGCCAGTCCCCTGCAAAATCACTGACAAATCACATGTTTCACAGAGCTCTCCAGAGGATGACCCTCCTGATGTATTCATCACTCCCATTCAGTGCTGCTGATAATGTCTCTATACCTCCCAGGCCCCCAGGTCACAATCAGGTGGAGCTTCTGTTTGACGCCACAGGGCCACGATCCCAACCTGACAGACCTCCTTTTTTTTTTTTTTTTTAAATAACTCTCTGACCCACAGGCCCCAGACAGTATGCCAGGCTGTGTACTGGAACTCGCTCTGTTTTTATAGAGGCTTTTCCGGTCCATCACTGTACGCATTGTGCCAAAAAGATGGCAACTATCAAAAGAGCCCGAGGTGAGAAAGGGCAAAGAGATGTACAAACAAAGGGAGTGAAAGAGAGATAAGGTGTCAGACAAAGAGACAGTGAAAGCGGCGGAGTGAAAAACGTGTTATCGCCGGGGCCTGTTCGTCACAGCCTCGGGTCAGAGGGGTGTGAGACATGAGTTGGCAGAGCTAAAGAGCAGGGGCTTGTTGGAATATGTGTGGGGCCATAGGAAGTGCTGTGTGGAGGAGATAACGGTATGTGAGTATGTGTGTGTGTGTGTGTGTGTGTGTATGATGGAGGGGAGAGGAGGCAGTGGAGGCGGGTGGTGGTGGGGGGGGTTAAGAGAGTAACAGTGTCCTCAGCCCTGCCCTGCTTTCCTCTATTCACTGCCCGCATCCTGTCTGTGTGCTGCTCCCTAATGGCTTTTAATGAGCCACCGGTGAATCCCTCTCCTTCCTGCCTTCACACAACATGCCAGGCAAGTGAAAGGAAGAGAGAGAGCTGAAATATTGACATCACTGCCTCCAGTGGTGAGTGGCCACTTATTCTCTTTTATAGGAAACACAGCCACCCATTAAGGTGCCAGGTGTCTTAAATGATACGGTCATTCAACGTTCCTCCCTAGGCATCGATTAAATCACTAAAACTTTATCTCTGTTCATCAAAATTACACATTCAGAAGTTTTCCTCCATTAAAAAAATCCTGTCATTGATTAAAATGGTTTAGATGTAACTCTACACCTTTGCCTGATTTGGTATACATGGAGTTATGAATATGCAATCTCCACCCATCCCTCAGCTGCTCGCCTGCAGCTCAAGCATACATGTGCAGTGCTCACCCTCCACTCTTGACTACGTTCTCAAACAGGTAATAATGTGTTAATGTTAGATCATCCTTGTTCTCTATCACCAGCTCTGACCAGCTGAAGTGAAAGTGAAACTTAACTTGCAAAATCGTACATGTAGCAACACCTGGGTTCTTGGATCGGTTCCTTAGGGCTGTGACGTAACAAGCCATGGAAGTCAGGGTCCTTGTTTTTAAAACTGTCCTTGGTACACTGCGGTTACAAGGCAAAAATGCTCAGCGATTGTGTTGACTGCTTATTTTGCTCACAATATGCCTTATGGCACATAAAGAACATCATCTGGACATGTTAAAAACTTTATTTGGGTCTTTAATGAACTATATGCTACCGTCTAATTTCTTCAGAATAAGATTGAGGTTATGATACATTTCTAACATAAATCGATTTCAGCTGTTTTTAATACCAATGACTGAGCCTATGAATGGCCATCGTAAGGTGTGGACACACCAAACCGACATCAAAGAACTAGCGGCGACGAAAGCCAACTGTTGCGTTTTCTACGTCGCCTCACGTCGCCCTGTGTCGGTTGCATTTGAACACACTACACGGACTACATCCAACAGCCAAGTAACACGTACGTTCTGTGCCTGCGTGAGAGAGAGCGGAGTGAGAGAGTGGTACATCCTGTCAGCCGAGGGGTTTCCTATCTGTGCAGCCGAGCACCGCAGCACCTCCACGGACTATTACATTCAGACGGTCCCAGTGTTTCCTCCGCAGGCTCCACTTCACTCAGCTGCCCGATAAACACGCTGCTTCTTCCCACTTTAACCTGAATAACAAACCAGGGCTCGGTGCTCCGGTTGGATCCATACGGAGAGCTGGAGCTAGCTGGGAAGCTAGCGGAGGCTACAGTAACTGGCTGTGCTTCCCTCCAGTCACGCTGCGGCTAACGCTCTGCTAACCGCTCCCAGCTAGCTCCAGTTTGTTATTCAGGTTAAAGTGGGAAGAAGCAGCGGATCTGTCAGGCAGCTGAGTGAAGTGGAGCCTGAGGAGGAAGCCCCGGTTTCACTACAGGCAGATTCACTCGCTACAGGGGCGAGGAAATAAAACCTGAACAGCCAATCAGAGTGATCTTTCTCAGCGACAAGCTCCGCCGCCAATTCAACATGCTCAATCGGCCGAAAAGCCCCCGACGCCAACCGTCGGCTTGGTGTGTTAGGGCCTTTAACCTTTCGTTGGCTCAGTCACTGGTATTTGTTCATTTATAAAGCCATACTGGGTAAACTCCCTTCGTACATTTGTACTTTGATTGAACAGAGATCTTGTGTTGTTGTTAGCTGTAAATTTTTTGTTTGCTGCTGTCTAGGCTAGGTCTCCTTTGTAAAAGAGGTCTTTGATCTCAACTGGACTTACCCAGCTATATATGGGTTAAATAAAATAAATTAAAAAGATGACATTTTCCTCTCATGCACCTTTAGCCACAATCGCCTGCCTTGTTTCAGGACAAAAGCAAGTAAATCCTGATGAAATTTGCAGGGCAAAGTAAAATCAAATATTCAAAAGCACGCCTTGCAGGTTCAACTATCAGTGTATGGTACATATATATGTCAAGTATTTGTGATGTGCTGGTTGGTTGCTCAGAGCTGAAGTGTAGAATTAACGATCAAGTAAAGATGTATTTCTGGCGACTAATCAGCATGTAATACTTAAGCTCATTAAGAAATTGGTCAGTGTAGATTCAGATATTAATGGTCTAATTCATTAATATTGTATGTCCTCTGTTCACAGGTAACATCTACTTTCCTGCTTTAGTCATTAGAAATCATTTTGTGTTTGACTGGAGAAAAATCTACACAGAAATGAGCAAACAGACAAACACTGTACAGGTTGAACATCTGTAATTGCTCACTTCTGTACAGTAACAAGGTATGAAACACTACTTAGCACTCCCATAGATGTCACCCTCCTAGTTTGCTGGCAGGACTCCACAGCTCATAGCTGTGTCCCGTCGTTGTGATGGATGACAGGTGAGAGAGTCTCTCTGATCCCTCTGACACTCTGTAATCGAGTTAAGAATGCTGGATTAGAGGCTCCTTTTGAAAAGGGCTGAGGTCAGCTCTCTATTCTGCCTGATGCATAGCTCCAGAGAGTGAGAAAAGACCTGACATTGATTGCAGGAATGTGTGTGCATGAGAGACACAGATAGAGGGGGAGAGAGGGAGGGAGACAGTTATAGTGCTTGTGGGGGAGACTGTGTGGGGCCTTGAGGATGCACTTGAGTTAGGATTTAAAACCAAGCTGGAAGACAAATAGACTCCTTATTGTAGTAACTATCGCTACACCTGTCAAGCTTTTGTTCCAAAGCCAGATTATGGTAGGACACCTTTGAAGAGTGTTGCTCAACAGAAATGAGAGTATTTCTGACAGAAAAAACAAGTATTGATTGACACTTACATTTCATGTCATGCACTTTGGTTATGTCAAAGTCATCATCATATTTTGTCATGCAATGTGATTGGGTAGTCAGCCAACGCAGCTGAGAATATTCCAAGCTCCCCAGAAGTCTTTGGCTCTGTCTGCCCATCCAGCCCTTGATGGGAAACACACAAACTCAGACTGCAATGCCTGACTTATATCTTTGCAAACTGCAGACACTCGGTGAAACTGTAGATGATCCGAGCTTGTAACTTGTAGCAACGGGCCCAGTCTCACAGTCCAGTCCAGTCAACAAAATCTGGCACTTGGGCAGCGACTTGCGGCATCAGAAACCAACGCAAAAGGCGTCCTTTAATGTCGGTATGATACGCGGCCAGTTGCTGTTATAGTTTAATGGCGCCTGGTGGCGTCAGGGGGAAACGCGGTGGAACAAAGTTGAAAGTTAAGGCAGCAACAGTCTGAGTGGGGTGGGCCGGAGAATGGTGGATGGGTCCAACAAACACCAACTGTCACCTGAGAGAGCGTTGTTCTCATCCCATAAGATTCTAAAGCCAAACCCTGTTCTGTTATCCTAAACCTAACCAGGTTTTTTGTTGCCTAAACCCAACCATGTTTACTTGTTGTTGAAGGAAAACAATTACGTCAATTCACGGTTCAACTGACGTGACACGGCATCCCCGAACGCCAACACACCTTGCGTGTCGTATATGGACGTGGAAAGTCCATGATCAAATGTCGATATGTGATGAGGTCGGAGTGAGAATATGTTGGAGCAACACTCTTTTGTCAGCCTCCACTGGCCAGGATCCTCACCGTCACGTTTTGTGTGTCCCTGCGTGAGCAACATAGTGCCAGATACAGTTGACCAGATCATCAAAACAGTTGGTAGACATCCAAAATACCCAAAGCGCATCTCCTCATCCATGTCCCATATTTATTGGACCAGAACATATTCATCCTGTAGCTCCCTTGTTTGGTTTGATCAAAGCACCATCCACCTTTTCTTACGCTCCCACTGACTTCTCAGAAGAAGCAAGGCTTAGAACTTACTGTCTTCCTCTTCAATGAACTACCGCTTTTACTACTAATGATGACGACTCAAAGAGCAGCCATCTTGGATTTTGGATTTGGGGTTGGTGAGGTTCCTCCAACTTTCCAAGATATAAATCTGACTTCAGGAGGCGTTACAGCTGAAATTTCCAGGGGGAAAAAATCCGACTTTGCAGTGCAAATGGAAAGCACCATATACTACATGTCCCTGTCAAAAATTCAGTATCACCATCATCAGAATAACCAATGACCAACTGGCTGGAGTTGCAGGAGTAGCCTATAAACACACTAAGACCTTATAAAGAGCAGCATGAGCCACTGGTGTTCTCTGAATTATGTTTCAGTTCTGAACAGGAATCTTTATAATGCAACATGAAACCACAAATAAGGTAGTTAGTTAGTGACATGCCACTTGCATTTGGACATAAGGTTAGCTTACTATTGCTGGTGAGTTATCTAGGTAACATTTGCATCTTACATTAGAGTTTAATCCATTCCCTACACTTTTGTTCCTGCGTTTTGGATTTTCTAAAGACTGAAGACTAAAGAAGAAATCCAAAGATTCTACCGTGCCTAATTACGGGTGCTATGCTACCATATGAACATCAGTGTGCTATTAGTTACTTCCTGATCGCCCCCCTTTCCAGTCCAATCAGGATCTTCTATTGCAGTTTATGACATGTTACATCTGTTCTACAGGCAGCTCTAGTCCACTGTGAAATGAACTTTAATCAAAGGAGAGAAAGATGAATTTTGATGAGGTTTTTTTTCCTGCAGTTCCTTTACTGTATACTTTGGCTTTGTAGTCTTGCCTTGTGTTTCTGCTACACCAGCGTTGTTTTGAATATGACAGCATATTATAGAGTTATGGAGGCTAGAGTTGCAAAATGTGCAGCAGTAACTCATTCTTAGGCATCCAAAAGTCCTCATTTGTTTAGGGTTAACTATCAGGTAGTGACAGCACAAGTCCTCCCAAAAGTCCAACCCTCGTCCTCGTACTGTGGGAGGTGGAAACAAGCTGAGCATGGGAGAGCCAAACGGGGTGATGTATAGCAGTTTACTGCCCTAGTTGGGTCCACTCACAAACCTGGCAAAGCCGAGTGGGCCAATCCCCTGCTGAGTTGACAACGATGATTACAGGAACATCTACAATGCCCACAAAAATGGAAAAGCATTGCACTGTGGATGACCTGTGCTTCGCAATAAAAGGAAGAGCTTTAAGTCATGTCAGTTCAAGCCAGAGACAGCAAATATATAGCACGCTCTTGTACGACGGTATACTAAAATCCATCCACACAGCTTCTGCTTCCAGAGTTTTCAACCGCAGTTGAGTAATAGAAGGAACAGTTGTCTTTTCATTCCTTAAAAATCACCCATCATTTATTTGGGAAGAGTTTGGAGAGAAAAAAAACAGAGCGGACTTCCAGCCAAGTCAGTGCTGTAGTGGTGACAGCACCCAACAGATGGTGGTTAGGTTAACATTAGTCATAATAGTCATGATGGCGATGATGATGACAATAATAGCTCCAGCAGCAGACGACAACTACAGTTGCAGGTGGGGGATACAAGGAGGAAATGTGTATTATGTGTATGTGTGTGTGTGTCCATGCAAACACCTGAGCGTCTTGGCAACCCTGAAAGGAAGGGTCCCGGTCATCGGACATCCCTGTTGCAGGGCCCACTCCCTGCAGCAGACCCCCTAATCAGTGCGAACAAAGGGGGGAGGGCTTTTAACAGCTCCAAAATAGCACGAGGAGTAGGAGGAGTGGAAGGATGTAGGGAATCTGATGCAATGCCTCATAGTGCACGTATTAGTTATGGTCAACTAAAGACAGTACATAATATCTAGATTATAAAAACAAATGCCTCATATAGAGGAAGCCAAGGGAGTAAAGGAGAATATACCTTGAGGCTGCAGAGTGGAAGGATTCACAGTTGTTTACCTTGCTGTGTTTATCTTGTGTTTGATAATGTGAATCTGGTGGATAATTGTGTGTGTGNGCTGTTCATTATGAAGTGACAGCCTGACAAACTGTGGCTCTAGTGGTTGCATCGACTTCCTGACCCCACAAGCCACAGTGTTTTCCCTGACTGACTTTTCCTCTTAGACGCCACACAAGATGGGAAAAGAGCTGTAGTTTCTGGGGAGGATTACATCACCAATCTTGACACAAATCTGTCGTGTTAACTACAGTAAATATACAATTAATTTGTACTCAAGCACGTGTGCACACAGATGAGTAGTTGCAGCCTAGGTTGCTGTTATGATAGAATATTTTCAGGCATGCTTTGAAGAATAACACCCTCACGTAGTCACAGAAATCCATTTCGATGACACATGCAAGCTTCCTTGAGTTTCTCTAAGCAGCCCGAGCTGTCTCCTGTGGCTCTTATTCATGATAAGTCCCTGTCCATATGGAGAAAGGCCCATCAAAAGCAGGAGATGATAAAATGGACAATAAGCGGGGGCCACCAGGTCCCCCTCCTCTGGGGGCCACAGATTAGGCCTCCTGCACTTCCTTTGGAAAACAGGCACTGGACCCAGAGGAAGCTCCTGTCAGCTGCGCTCCCTCACCTCCTTGGCCTCTCTCGCTCTAACTCCCTCTCTCGACCGCGCTCTATCTCGCTCGGTCTCTCTCTCTCGCTCTTATTCTCTCTGTCTAGGAGATGAAACGCAGGCCTTTCCATCCACAACTTGCCACCGTACTCCACCCGGATACCGCAGGCCAAGCCTCATCAGGCTACTGCAGCATGTCACACTGACGCTCTCTTTTTTTTGTTTTGTGTTGCCACATGCCACGCTGACTGATCTAGAAATCGAATCTTTTTTTTGTGGATAGCCTTCATCAGTACATCATTAAACGTACCATGTGGGTGGTGTGTGTGGTGGTGGTGTGTGCGGAGGGGGTGTAATTACAGAGGAGCACAAATCTGTGAATAGAACAGCGAAGCACTGAGAATATCCTGTGTTCTGCTGGGGTCAGGTGGTCAATAGTGATTGAGTATGGACACTCCCTTGACTGCAAAGCCAAATCACTGTTCAAGTCATCAGACAGATAGTCCTTTGTTGCCTCCACCCTTTCACTGACTGGAAGGTGACCCAGACTTCTATGCTAGGACAAGATTGTTCTTTGGCCTTTGACATCACAAGAGTATGTTGGGCTGCATCATAGTTGTAGCATATTTATTGCAGTCTAATTGTGTGTATTTTTGCACTAGTTTTTGCAAATGAAAAGTTGAATTCATAAGCAATAAACACACCCTCACTAAAATCAATACATTCAAGAGTTTCAGCCTTTCTTGGTCTGGTATGACCAGTCACCTCTGAATTGTTCTCAGACAGGTTACCTAATGATGCAGTCCTCAGAGCATACTACTTGAGCAACATTTCATCAACAAAAACAATACTGAAAATGGGGCGCCTGGTGGCTTAGTGGGTGGAGTGGGCGTCCCCTGCACGAAGGCAGCGTCCTTACCACAGTGGCTGTTGGCTCGATTCCAGTCTGCAGCCCCTCACTACATTTTTTTTTTTCATGACAGAAAGAAGATTAAAATGAAAAAGTAACCTTTAAAAACAGAAAATGGTAAGTGTGAAGCGACCGCTCAAAGTGCTTTTACTCTACAGAGCCACATTCACCCATTCACACACAGGCTCAAACACTGGCACAGAGGCTAGGTACCTTAGTTTAGATATTTACACGCACTCACAGTTCGAGGCTCGGTAACTTGTCCAAGGATACTTTGATACATGGACTGGAGGAGCCAGCTCTACCTCCTGAGCCACAGACGCTGGACAAATGGACACATAAACTAATTACCAATTGAATGCCATGCTTATTCAATGATCAGCAGGACTTAGACATTGTATCCTCTTGATTAGCAAAACCATCTCCTACCATCCAAAAATAGGTTTTCTTCAGAAGTTCATTTAGCTGCTTGACTTGATGCACTAATAATCAGCATTACAGTAACATTATGTCTCTGCCAGAAATAATCCATGGACTATGTTGAGCTACAATCCCACTTGTTATTATTAATCTGAATCTGCAAAGTAACAAAAGTTATCAAAGCAATGTAGTGAAGTAAATATTACAATATTTCCTGCAGTGGAATAGAAGTACAGTATTAAGTAGCAGATACCTCAATGGATGTACCTCAAAACTGCACTTCAGTTCAGTCATGTACCTAGTTACTTTGCACCACTGCCTTCAGTGAGTACGATGTTATCATAACTGATCGACCCAATGGCCTGCAAAAATAAAACCTGAAGTGTAATGAACTGCAGTTTTTGCAGTATTCAACCTTACTAATAAACAGACTTCCACTGCCTGTAGTTGAGGTTATATCCTGTCTGGCACACACAATGCCAAAAATCATGCTGAAGTCACAGACCCTAATGATTGACATGTTTAGTGTCACATGTGTGGTTATTCTTCCATCCAGGGGTTGAGTTCTGGTCTTTGTAGACATGACAGGCATTTCAGGAGACTGCAGCACTGTAGGTTCTATTTCCAGCAGAACCGCCACAGGCAATTTGGATCTCCTGCTGGCCCAGTAGTGCTCCTGGTGTGGGTGCACATGGAAAGCCTAAGTAGGTAACTCTGTCAGGCTTCCCTGCAAGCCCAGTGGCCACTGAAGGCTGGCACATAGTGCCCTCTTCACCACAAACACTGCCACAGGTAATGTTTTCCTGAAGTCATGCCAGTGTTTTAAGAATTTCCATGCATTGAGGAAAAAGACCCAGGCCTACCTCCTGAAATACAAGCAGTCTTTTCAGCCAACACCGGCACTAATGTAGTCCGCCTTTACAGACAGTGAGCAGACTAAAGCTCTCCTGTCCTGGAACCAAAGAGGTGAGAGGATTAGGGCTTGCCACAACATTTAACGACACTGAACCTTGTTTGATTCAATCGAGCGTGCTGAAAGGCAGGCACAGATGACTCTGACCTAAACCTCCTGTTTTTGACCCTGCAATGCAATGTGTGGTTGTGTGCGTGTGTATGGGCTTTTGTGTGTGAGTGTGTGTCTGTTGAGCGAAACTTCTGGCGCTTAGCCACAGCATCGGTCAGAGGACAGATTGATCGTGAAGTGAATGTCATCATGTTTTCCCCTGACAGGTTTGACAAATTCACAGGAAAGTCCCTTCATTTGTAATCAACATGCACCGCTGATGAGATTAAAGGTGAGACACTGGTCCTTTCAGAGAAGCACTTACTTAATGTCTGAATGCTGAGCAGCCCGAACACATACATGAGTCATTTTAAGATTTTTACTGCTAAATGTGTCAACGCTATAAATGCTACATCGACATTTTCTAAAACTATGTTTCTAAAATGTTTCTCACTCTTTCCTTCAAGTTTCTACGTGCCAAACTCCAACCTTGCCGCCTCAGTACTCTTTCTGCATTAATTTCCTGTGCATGACAAATAAAAAATGACCCTCAAACATTGAACGTGCCAACTGAATGCTACGTTTTCAGAGTAAAAGCTCAGCTCCTGACTGAGATGTGTCTCGCTATCATTCCTTCCATTTTATGTGAGCCAAAAGCCAGACCTCAGCCAGACACCAATACACCCAATCCCTCTGGAGACAGGTTCCGTGATTTGACAGGGTCTGGGCCTCAATCTGGTCAGGCCGGAGCGGAGTGAGCCGCAGAGGAACGACATGTGATAAATGGGTCTTATCTGGAGGTTGTGGCGTTGGGAAGCTGCCTCTGTTTCCCTCCGATTACATTAGCAGGCAGGAAAATGGGACGCGGGGGGAATGGCTGGAATTCCATAGAACGAGGGGCAGACGCTCATTTTCACTTGTTTGCTGACCGATAAAGAGGCCAGGAGGAGGCACGGAGGAGGTGTGCCGGACACAGTCTGGGTACATGTGAGGTCTGAGTATTATTTGCCATGACAGTAGTGTTTTTATCTGACAATATATTGTGAGGAAGAGGAATGAAACCAAGTCAGTTCAAGTTTAGTGTATCTGTGAGTACACAACCTCCACGCTTTCATTTGCAGAAGAGATTTTTTTGTCGTTTCTATAAACAATAGGGTCACACTGGGTGATCTGCTCTCTGCTGACCTTAACCCCTGCAATGACAAACTGTTTGGAGCCAATATCCTGGTGAGTGTGTGGGTCAATGTCAAATGATTCATTATGAGGTACGAAAGTAACACCTGCACTTGACTGGATTGCTTCCCAGTCAAAGACCTCTGCAGCACAATTCGAACCAACACAGGTGTCACCAGGTCATGTTTCAGCAGGATATAGTGATAGAGGAGAAAAAACGTGAAGATTCTGAATCAGATTAAAGCAAAGGTTAGTCATGGTAATTGTTTTTTAAAGGCATACTATACAGGATTTTCCCAAAAAACAATGTACATACAATGTATAGACTCATACAGATGTAATCCCTCTCAAGCATAAGCATATAGTGGTGTATTTTTCTGCAAAGACTCTGCTCTCTACCTGTATTATTGTATTTTTATTTACTGAATGCAAACATTTCTGGACATGTACCCCCACAGTACTCGAATGACGTTGGGGCATCCAGGAGACACAGCCCTGAAAAACAAATCTCACTCAGGGCGCCCTATTTAAACTGCTCTGGCCTGCCTACTGTTGCTGCGTCCTCTGCAAGCCACTTTGCAACCTGCCTCCACCCCAGCTCCTCCTTTTCATGTTGTGTCTGACTTATCAATGTCATTTCTGTTTGTCATTGATGCTGCTCTGTTCTGTTCCCGGGGGGTCTTTGCTGCTGCTCTCCCTGCCTTAGGCTTTCCATGGAGGCACATGGAAGGGCAGAGAGGTTTGCTTTCTCTGCCTCAGGCTTTCCCAGTTTGCACGTGGAAGGGCAGAGAGGTGTGGTCTCTCCAACTTAGGCTTTCCACATAGGCACGTGGAAGAGGCTTTCTGCGTAGGCCATGAAAAGCAGCGAGGCCCCAGAACAGAGCCATGCCGCCAAATATAATACTGAAAATGGAAATAAAGTTTTCCTTGACTACACTGGTCCTGAATTATAGGACATTTAAAAGAGGCATATTCAAAAAGTAGCTACAAGGGAGCTAAATTACTGAGAGAAGTCATTTCATTCTTGTTAATGGTTTTAAATAAGAACTACTCATGTAGATTTATTGAGGTGCTTAAAATGTTGCACGGAAATTGTTATCACAACTCACTTGTATCGCCCAGTTCCTGCAGAGATTTGACTGATCTGTGCTGCTGTATTACTGGTATTCCTGGAGAACCTGAAGGCCACTGCCGTGTGCCTGGAAGGGTTTGAGACATAGATCATAATCTGCTGGAAGTAATAATTTACAAAATAAACATAACAGGCAGCCCACACAATAACATCAAGCAGGATGGACCCATTGATTTGTTTTATTTATGTCAAACTGTGATCAAGATTAGAAAGTTCAAGTTTAATAAAATAATCTCAAGTCAAAGCTTTTTCTCTTTTGACGACCATTTTTTGTCACACACCGGACAATCCGCTGGCAAAATCCAACTGGCTCAGTATCTTGCCACACCACAATTAAACCATGTTCAAAGTTACATATATCCTGGGGCGTCGGTGGCTTGGTGGTAGAGCAGGCGCCCCATGTACAAGACTGTTACCGCAGCGGCCCGGGTTCAAATCCAGCCTGTGGCCCTTTGCTGCATGTCACTCCCTCTCTCTCTCTCTCCCCCTTTCACACTTGTCTGTCCTATCAATTAAAGGCTTAAAAATGCCCCAAAAATATCTTAAATAGTGGCTGGACTGCTTTATATACATACTACTTACTGTATTTTTCCACCATATGAATGGCATTGTTGTCAGTTTGCTAACATAAATAAAAAGAAAATATTATTTGACCTGTTGCAACTTTTCTTCCTCTCTCTAAAAAGAAAAAACATTGTTTCAAGATTTTGGACAGATAGAAAACGTAGAGATTTACTATGATATTGAGGGAGAGGGGGGAAAAAAAGGAAGAGAGAGCGATTGTGATAAGAAGTAGGCAGCAGCCCAGACAAACATGGCGTGGCCCTTCCTTACTGACATCCTGAGGAGGAAGCTGTGGTGCTCTGGCCCCTCTGCTCCGGTCCCTCAGAGACGAGCTCCTCCAACAGGTCAATGAAGTGAGCAAGAATCAGAGCTTATTAACGCTTTCCCTTTCACTTCTGCCTCTCTCTCTGATTCACTGTCTTCGTCATTTTTCTGTGGAACTTATGCTTGTTCTCCGTCTAGATATGGCGCTGGTCTTATCACGCTTGCTTTTTTGACCCCACCATTGTCTCTTTTCTACAATCTATCTCTCTCTTTCCATCATTTCCATCAACTTCCCCTCATTCCCTTCTTTTCCACTCGCCACTTCACTTATTTTCCACACCTGCTTGTCATTGTTGTGCATGTAAATCATCCACCAAATAACTGCAGATATCCACCAGACACGTAGGAGAGCTAGCAGAGGGAAAATCCTACTCCCGGCTCCATAAATCACCATTCAGACAATCAAGCTAATTGCCGTTCAAATGACTTCTAACGAAGCTCTAATTGAATAAGGTGGCTGGTGCATTTAAGCAGCGCAGTGAGCTGAACTCTGGAAAGGATATCTTAGAGAGTGTGTTTTTAAGCGAGGCAGGCCTGCTGGCACCAGAGACACAGTGGTAAACGGCTCAGTTTAGCATTACAGTGGTGGCTCCCTGTGGGCCTGTCCTCCACTGTAGCAGCAACCTGAGGAATTGCAGGCACTCGGAGAAAAGGCTGGAAAATAAAGAGTGAGACCAGAAGAGAACCAGGTTGTGCCAGTAAAGTATGTACGCCGCAAACACCCAAGAGCAAGACATTTACACACAAACTCGCAAGTGCAGTTTTGCTGCAAAATACAAATGTGCCTGTGTAGTTCAAGTCCTAAATGTTTGTACATATTTCTCTTTTTGTTTTGAATGAAATGTGCTATCAGTTTTCAAACACTGAAGAGTTGATAGACATGTTTTGAACAAGGCGTCACCATCAAAAACACCACTGAAAAACAATGAGCAAACCACTTTTTTTTTTCAGCATGTTGGGTAGATATTACTGTTGTTATTCTCCCTTCATTTTGTTCTCACATCTATTCATCCTCTGCTGTGGTTATCTGCCCCCTCCATGCCTGTTCAGCACAGCAGGGGTCCCCCGGGAGAACTATTTCACAACGTCGGGTATGGAGCAGTCCCACAGTCCCCTCTCCCTCCCTCTTCCCTCTCCCAATCCGTCTGCCTCCTCCTGTCCCACCGTGTCCCTGCCTATATGTCCCGCCAGTCTGCCTTATGACCTGGTTGCTGATAAGACCAGAGGCCCCCACAGTGCCCAGCGCCTGGTGCCAGCACTTCCCTCTCATACAAAGTCAGTCGTACTCTGTCACAGATGGGATAGGTGATCAAAAACAGCAGCCCAGCTAAAAAAAAGAGTAGAAAGTATTTGACAATAGAGCTCCATGACATGGTAATATGACCCATTTAACCTTGTGTGTAGTTGCTTTGTCACAATAACAGACTTCTCTTTAGCCATATTTGCAGCATATGGCAGTCACAAATGTATTAATTAGATGCTGCCTATTCAGTTCAGCCCTGTGAGAATTGTCAGCCTGGTGCTTACACCAAAAAAGTTTCTAGCTTTAGCCTTTGGGGAAAATGCTTTTTTGGAAGCAGGGGAATTTTTCGCTGCAGTGTTGTAACCCCAGTGTTGCAATGCCAGTATGTTGGTTAGCACGTTAATATGCTAACATGCTAAACTGAACATCTTAAAGGGAAATTTCGGTTTATTTCAACCTGTCTCCAATCATCCTAAATTTGTTTCAAGTGACTAGTGACATAAAAATAATAGTTAGCATGTTAGCCGTTAGCCTAGATACAGCCGGGGCGCATAGTAGCGTCAGACCTGTTAAAACGTAAGTGAACGGGCAA
>NC_065526.1:6270977-6305844 GCF_006386435.1 Epinephelus moara | reverse complement strand
CAGGTCTGACGCTACTATGCGCCCCGGCTGTATCTAGGCTAACGGCTAACATGCTAACTATTATTTTTATGTCACTAGTCACTTGAAACAAATTGAGGACGATAGGAGACAGGTTGAAATAAACCAAAATTTCCCTTTAAATGTTAAACCTTCATTTGTTTCATTTCAGGACTTTGATGATCCTTACTGTGAACTACTTCCTTTTTGACATTGTGTATTTTTTGGAATTGCAGCATATGATCGTTTATATTTTGTTTTCATTGAACTCTAGATATATTTTCACAATTTTCTACTATGCACTGCAACTGCTGCACAACAAGTAAAGTTCTATTTTGACTAAATAGGGTCAGGGTTGGGGGGTTAGGGGTTAGGGAAGGAGGGGTAATAACCACCCCAGGAAGGGGCTTTTTAGGAATAACTTCCAAAGGGAACTGCTGTAGAAGGATGGTTGATGGCTCTATGGATTTGGCCATGAACTGGTCTTGTAGGACATCGGGAAGGCGGTGAAAATCCAGAAAAACTAAAAGTCCCCTTTCCATTTTTGGCCATAACTCTGCAGGAGTATCCCATTGTGGGGTTAAGGGTCAGGGTTGGGGTTGAGTTAGGGTTTGGGTTTGGATTTGGGTTTCAATTGGGGTGCACTGATCTGCTGAGCTGGTGTTTGACATGGAAGGAGAGAAATGGCAAGGAGGAAAAGTTTTGCTCCTCAACTTGGAGGACCAAAGAAGAGGCATGTCCAATTTTATTTTTGAGTGGGTGGTCGCTGTTTGATGGGGTGACAGAGGGGGTGGGGTCCCAGTCAAATCTGTGGTTATGGTAGGGATGATATTGGATGGTGATGTTGGGTTATGGTAGAGTTTATCAGTTACCGTCAAAATGAGTGGCTTGGCTGTCCAGAACTAAAAGTCTCCTTTCCATTTTTTGGCCACAGCTCTGCCCAGGAGTGTCCTATCATGGGGTTAGGGTTAGGGGAGTTTTTTGCGTGACAGATTTTTTTGGCCACTTGCTGGCTGCGAAAACAAGGTGTTAGCAAACAGTTGCTCACACATCCAGCAGTTATGGCGCAACATTAGCATTTAGAGACATGTTTCTAGCCATGTGAAAAATGTAAGCCCAATATTCATTAATTTTTTAAGCTCTGTTTTTGGTCTCTACCAACTCTTAAGAACAGTATCTGTCATTTTATCTGATAAATGGTCCGCACTTGATAGCTCCCAACTGTGCCTGTCTGCAGTTTGTGGATTTTAAAGCTTTAATGTATGAAAACAACTGCCTGCTGCAATCGAGCAATGCTATGAGAGCGGTGAGAGGAAATGGAATATAAAGATAGATAAACAATGAGCTAAAACTTGCTTTAAAGCTTCATATAGGCAAAAGGAGGTCCAGACTCAAGTCATAATGTTTTGTAGGTTCAACACTACGAGCAGTCCCTTAAACATTGTCACATTAGCATGCATAATGTTAGCATTTAGCTCGAAGCAGCTCCACTGAGGTGCTAGCATGACTGTAGCCTCTTAGTCTTGTTTTTTCTTAATTTTTAATGAAGTCATTTGACCCAAGCAGAGGACTCAGATTCGTTCCAGTTCAGTAAAACATATTTCTATTCCGCACTGACACCTATACAAGGGGGCACACACCCTCACACACACTCCTGCCGATACATGTTTACCTACAACCCCTCACTCACTCCCTCACTCAATCACTCAATAATTCACTCAAAAGCACACCTATTAAGAGAGAGAGAGAGAGAGAGAGAGAGAGAGAGAGAGACGGTGTGTGTGTGCCGTCTGGCATGGCTGAGGGTAGTTACTATTTGTCTGGACACATATAACAAGGCTCATCAATCTTCTTCAGGGACTGTTCGGAGTTTGGATTAAAAACACCTGGGCCTCCACGGGCTGACTCATGAGGTGGAAACACGCTCCTGCCCTGTCAGAACAGCGAAGAGCGGTCAGTCTAACACAACCTCAGACAGATAGAGATGGAGACCTGGGCAGGGTAACAGAACCAAGCTGGTGCTGCGGTGCTCTGGGAGCTGTCTGAAATATTATCCCTTCTTCCAGAGCACCACTGGAAAGAAAAAGGAGCAAGACAGCTTAGTATATAAACCTCCTCATTCAAACCCATAATAAATCTGTTGGAAAAGATTAGAGGTGGAGGGAAGCAATAATTGTGCACCAGCAGTCAAAAACATACACTTATTGACGATAAAGCTGTGACTCACAATACAATACACCTCCTACTGGTTGACGATTGAAGCAAAACATTAAAAACGTCCCAGCAGTGAGAAGGATGTTGGCTTCCTTTGTGGTCTATTTGCCTTCCTGAGCTGTTCTTGGCTCTCACAAAGATTTAAGTCAACTACAGAAACAAGAAAGGTGAGAGCTGAGGTAGACTTAAAAGTGTGCCCACGTTGAAAGGTTGGTATAATCCACAGAGGAAGGAAGAACAGGCAATCTGAGGGTGTTTCATAAATACATTCCTGAGCAAAGCCGAAGCAGCTCAGACAATAAAACTTTCCTGAGGAGAAATTTTAGGCAGTTCCTGCCTCAAAGAGATGATGAAGACATAGTGTATCTGTGCTCATTGTGAGTCTGTGCACACGTTATTGTATGCGTGTGTGTGTGGCTGAGAGAGGGGCTTTGACCCTGGTCAAGTCACTTGACTTCTCGGCACCTCTGCCTACCCCAGCTGTATCAACACGTCCCCGCTCTACCCAGGCAGGCAGGCAGTGGGCCGGCGGTGTGTCAGGAGCCTGGCTTCAGCCCATCACACAGAGACTGACTGGGTGTTTGTGTGAGTATGGGTGGAGGGGATAGAGGGTGGTGGAAAAGGGACCTGCACCCCTCACCACAGCTCCACTCTATGGAATTCAAATTATTCCTCTCCACCCCCAACACCCCCCCTCCACCCCCTCACTGGCAACCATGCCCTGAGTAAACAAGCAACTGGGGTCAGGGGCAAAGCAATCAGCACCACTGGGTAGCTCTTAATGGATTGCTGTGTTTGCTGACAGGTGGCTTGGTGGTGCCGCCAAATCAATATCAACAGAGGCTCTTTAATGACATGTTGTAATGCAGCAGTGATGATGTTACATTGTTCTTCTGCCAACTGAAAAAATAAGTGACAAACACTGAGTAAGTCAATATGTTTGTGCAACTTTATTTTGTGCAAAATAAAATGATTTGATCGCAAAACTAATTGTTCAATAATCAAAACACATTGTTGGAATCTGTGCGTACATTTTGCACTCTGCATTAAGAGATGATTTGGGACACAGCCTCAGAGAAATACATCATGCAATCCTTGACTTATCCACCTGAGATCTCAGCAGTCTGTAGCAGTCTTCATATCACACTTCACTCACTACAGACGGTAGCCGGAAGAGGATGTGGATATGGGCGGAGGGAGAGAGTGTTAGGGGGTGTTTGTCTAGACGTATAATATGAACACCAGAAATCTGTGGAATAATGGTATATCTCGCCTTGAGAAGACAGTGAGGAAAGACACACTGTCACATTGTTTCAGGATGTAAGTGTTTGTGAAGACAGCTGCTTTTCTCTCTCATGCCTCCACACTGAATAAAGAATACAAAGGCAGAGACATTTCTGATCATTTGAAGTAAAACAACAGCAAAACTATAACAAAACATCCATTCACAAACTTTCACACAACGCTGCAGTATAATCCAAGTCTCCTTCATCCAGTCGTGCGCTCAGTTCTCCCCAAACACATGCATTTTTCGCTAAAATCTTACTGTTTAAAACACTTTCACATATGACTAGCATGCCCAAGCAAGCACGTGCATTTGAACAACCTACTGTCACTCCCAACTCTTCAAATACCGACGTTTAGTCAGTGGCCCATCAGCATCAGACACCATCGCATGGTGACACCCAGGGTAGCAGCATGTTATCACGCTCTGGGCTACAACCATATCATAACCAACACATTCTCACGCCAACCTCGTCACAAATCAATGTTTGGTCATGGACTTTCCGCATCGAGATATGATGTGAAAGGTACCCTGGGTGCGTTGGTTGTTGACATTCTGGGACGCCGTGTGAATTTCTGCCTGTTACGTGCATTGTCTGTTTTCAAAATACACTTCTGTTTTCACAGGAAATGTACAGTTTGCATACAGTCTCTACGTCAGTACAACACCACACCGTGTTTGTCCTTCAGCAACAACAGCACGTAGTTGAGTTTAGAAAAAAAGACAGGGTTTGGTTTTACACCCTCCCAGGTGAAAGTCAGTGGTTGTTGGACCCATCCAGCACCACTCCCATCAACCCTACTGGGACTTTCGCCACCTTAACTTACGTTGTTGTCCCACTGCGTTTCCGCCTGATGGCACCGGGCACGGTTAAACAATAACGGCGACCAACCACATATCATGCTGACGTGAAAGGATGGCTTTTTTTGTCTGTGTCTGACGCAAGATTTCTCTGACCAAGCACTGCTTTTCGACGACTTCAGAGTGAGACTGGGTTGTTATAACAATGGAGGGGAAGGTGGCTGAGTCAAACCAACACCCGACTTTTACCTTGGAGACTGTGGTTTGTGTCCTGTGTGAAACCAAAGGTCAGTTGGTTTAACGACATACTGTGCTAGTTTGTGTAGCTTACTATGCTAGCGACGTAAGTCACATGACATAACAAACATACTTAAGTCAAACCATGATGGGTTTTTTTCTGAACCCAACAACAAGGCAGTAAACTTAAAAACAAAGGTTTTTGGGTTATTTTTAACCTATGCTACGCTCAGTTTATTTTGAAAAAGACTGTTTGCTTTTAACGAGCAGAAACTGGAAAAAGATTATTTTGAAAATCGACGATGCATGTACATTGACATGGCATCCCTGAACGTCCAAAGCTGACTCAGAAGAGGTACGTAGCGCATTACAGGGCCACTGACCAAGCATCTATATTTGATGATTTAAGTGTGAGAATGTGTTTGCTTGTGCTTTCCACTGAGCAGAGTTCAAAGGCACGCACTTGCCCAGCGCTACTCGTCCGTGCAAGGGAATGTTTATGTAGAAATGAAATAGTAAGATTATAGCAAAAATGCTTGTGTTTGGGAAGTACTGAGCGTATGACTGGATAAATGAGACTTGCATTATACTGCAGGAGTTGTTATAGAGTTTGTAAACTGATGTTTTGATAGAGATTTGTCAAGAATTTTCTTTGTGGATTCTTTGTTCATCGTGGAGGCATGTGAGGGAAAAAAAGTTGTCCTCACAAGGTCAGCATAACATGGGTAATTGGTTTATAAATGATCACTTTGTGGGTGAAGTGTTCCTTTAATATAACTTAATTTTAAAAAGAACCTACGCCATTTAACAATCTGACTACCTCACTTGACCTTACGGGCTGACTCCTTTTCCATTTTTCAGAGCAGATTTGTTTGCATGATAAGACGTTGCTTTCATTCTCAAAGGTGACACAAATGTCACACCACAGGAAGAATGGCTTTCTGTACCGGCAGCTCTGCTTGAGCAGCTGTTAAAGATATGATGCATGTTTGATTTCTATCCACCGGGTCCCTTTTCAAATGGATTTAAGGATGTTGGATGCCCTCAGCAGTGACATTAAAAGAAAAAAAGTCTGCTACTTTGCTAATCCTCTCTGAACCTCTAATATCATTACTGCGGTAAATTCATCTTGGGGGAGGAGGAATGAATGGGCCTCTTTGTTTTATTATTATTATTTCTGGCACAGAGAACCACACACACGTCTGTGCAGCGCTGACCGAAGGTCTTTACCCAGATGGCAATGGTGCTACAACTTATTGTACAACAAACACATCTTTCAGGGTTTCCAGCCAGCACAGGCCTCATATGGGCTGGGACGGGGCCAAACAATGCATTACCTCTCACCGCCTAACCTCCACTGCTTCCATCCCACATAGTTAGCCCTCCTCTGAACAGGAGCATCCCAATCCCCAGGCTGATTTACTGTCTGAGGGACGCTATGGGTTTCCTGCTCCAGAATACACAGAAGCCACAGTCGGACAAGGCGTGCAGACAAATATCCTTTAACACAATCTATGCAGAAAAGGGAACATTCAGACTTTTAATTGCTTATCAAATATTGCATGCTTGCCATAGGATGACAAATGACTATTTGGAGTTGAAAGCGTTGGTGGGGCCTTGAGTGCTTGGGTGTGCGGTTCTGTACAGTCTGTGTTCTGACAGCTGGCAGAGGAAAAAATTAACCTGGCAGAAACCTGCGCTCCACAAAAAAAGCAGTCAATAACAGGAACTCAATCAAACTGCCCTGGTTTCCGGTAAGCTATGCACTCTGGACTGCCTGGTCTGACAGAGGCTGGCTCGCTGAAAGACTGGTTGGCTGCAGGTCGGCCCCCACCGCAGCACGGAGAACTCTCAGTTGGCTCCGTTGTACCACACTCATTTGTACCTCGTCTGAGTGAGGTTTCGTCTTTTATTCAGCTGGGTTGAAAAAATGTGCCTGCACACTGCAATGGTTTGCCAAAGAAAGTACTGAGCCCCAGCCTCAAGTCAGGTTAATGCAACATAAAGACTTGAGTTATCCTGTGCTTGCTTTTCGAGACACATGAAGTGATTAAAAATAGAACATTTCTGGAAACACACATGTGCTATATATGTCAGAAAAATAAAAAGAATAGAGAAGAAGATTTTAAAGTCTTATTCCACCAAAATTCATCTTTTCAAAAGGGTTGGCATGAAAGGCTGTAAAATGTTAGATTCCAATAGTAAAATATTTAATAGCGAAAGAAAACTTAAAACATCCAAAGACACATCAAAGTGCTCCTGCTACTTAATCTACATTCACACTGTCAACGTGTTCTGTGCTGCAGCTTCCAAACTGCATTAATTTAAGCGTGTTAGAGGCCACCTCCTGCTCTGTCCTCGCTGAACTCTAACTCCTAGAAATGACATTTATATACCACTAACTAGCTTAGCCAATTTAGGGTGTGTTGGGAAATGTACTTTCTGCCTAAATATGTTCACAGGCATTTTTCCAACCAAGGAAGTGCTACGTTTCTGTGCGTACAAAGGTTGGAGGGAGGAATTGCGGTGGATGTTGGGCGCAGGACTTTAACCCCAAAGACCAGGGTGATCATCATGAGTCCAGCAGGTGGTTAGGGTTAAGCAACAACACGGTTAGGTTAAGACTGTGGTGTTGGTTAAATTTTAAGTTAACTCATCTTATGTCTGATTGCTGCCTTTTTCAGTTTTAAACTAAAGACTTTTCCCCAACCACGTGCTGGGAATGTCTAATTATATCCATAAAAGTTATATCACGCTTTTGTTGCTAGAAGTGGATATTGTAAGGGAAAACAAATACAACTCATACAGCCGATCCTCTGATTGCTTTACTACCGAAAAACAAAATGTAGCATGGCTATCTTTGAATTTAAGTCTCAAGCCTATCTTTAGTTTTGTAAAGGTAACAAGAGCTGACTGAAAATTTTGTCAGGTGGTAAGCTGCCCTGAGTCTATCAAGAAACTAGGAAAGAAATATCTGGAAGGCATAAACTCTCCCACAATTTCAAAGACTTGTATTTCCACACAATTTCCACACATTAATCATGCCTAAAGAACATTAATCTATCTGATATGGGCTAAACTTTTGATCTTATTAGTAATGAGATGAAATTGATACTGATTTTCTCATCTGTCGGTGTGTAAAAAAGCAAACTAACATATTACACAAAACTGCAGAGATTAAATCTGTATCCACTGATTTGTGGCCACGTGGGATCAAAAGGAAAAAGCTGTACAAGCAGCATTGACATATGTCAAGTATTTAGGATTTAGGGAGATATATTGGCAGAAATGGAATACAATATAATAAGTTTGTTTTCTTTACTGTATAATCACCTAAAAATAAGAATTATTGTGGTTTTGTGACCTTAGAATGAGCCCTTCATATCTACATAAGGAGCAGGTCTTCGTCCAAGGAGCTCACCATGTTGCATCACCATGTTCCTACAGTAGCCCAGAGCTGACAAACCAAACGCTGGCTCTAGATGGGGCCAATTGCGCTTTTTTTGCTTTTTCACATCGGCCACCACTCAGTAGCCATTTCCACGAGGTGAGCACTGGAAAAACACTGATGACCGAGTCCGTTTGTTTTGGAGAGGAGGAGACCTCTGCGGATAATTCTGCTCCTGGTAAAAAAAAAAATGTCTGGACCTTAAGTTATAAGAGGAAGAGGGTGAGCGCACATTCGCAGGTGCTGGGCTAGCGGCCCGTCTGTGACATGCCAAACAGCATCAGAGAGACACTGATATGTAACGTGAAACTGCTTCTTTTTGTGTTTTTACTGGTGTGTTTGTTTTGGAGAGGAAGAAGACTTCTGCGGATAATTCAGCGCCCCGATAAAACCTCCCGAACAATGAACACTGAAGGAATTCTAACCAGGAGAAGTTTCAGCTGGTTGAAAATCCCACCTGAATCTTGTGTTCCTTTAAGTTGATATGGCATAGATGTCTGAAAACACAAAGCAACATTAGCATTTGAAGTTATTTTTCTGGCCATCTGATGAATCTAAGTCCAATATTCACTCTCCTTTAAGCTCTTTGGTCACTAACCTGCGAGAAAAACACATCTTTTTCAGCTAAATGCTTCATGTTCACCAGTTCATTACTCTTTGGTGTTGAGCAGGTAATGATTATTATCTGATTTCAACTGTAAAAATTCAAATTAAATGCAGTGCTGTGGTGTTAATTTGCGTACAGGTTGAAGGTCGGCATTAAGCGGTGCAAACTGATACAGATAGTTACAAGCACAGTGGTGGTCAGGGGACGGTTTGAGGTGGACGTAGCGGTCCACGTGGCACCTAATGTCACAGCCAGTAAACCTCCAGAGTGACAAGCAGTGTTGGCAGGGGTGAGCTCTCCACGCTCGGATTCCACAGCTCCTGTCATCACCTCCACCTTGTTTAGTCTAAGTGTCACTGTCTATCAGCTCACCGTAACACAGAAATATTCCTCTTTTTTCCCTGCAGACAAAGGAGAAGGCAGTGCCCTGAAAATTGAATCCAGAAGTGAGGAATAAGAGACGTTTAGAGGAACATTTAATGTAATGTTTTTCAGATTTTCACCCGAATGAGATGCTTTTCTTTAACGTTTGCTCAAGTAAAAACAGATAAATTAATATTGGACGTCAGATGCCGTATGCACAACTTTTTATTCCATGTGTACCTCATAAGCAGAGGCAAATGAGAGTTTAAAGCTTTTTGACTGTACTGATTTCTTTTTTAAAGAAGGAAGAAGGTCACAATCCCCTAACACTTGCATCTCTGTGGCCGAGGTTCTTCCCAAATTGTCAAGAGGTTTTGTCTTTACAGTTGTTTGATGACACAAAATGAATTAAGGCTCACAGGTGTTCATTTTCTCAGCTGCTTCAACCAGCTGTTTCAACTGATCGTGGCTTCTGTTTCAGCTGTGACTCCACTTCATTTCATCCGCCAACTTGCCACCCAGCACCCAGCACCCAGTTTATCCTCAGCTGGCAAATAAGCTTCATGCATTTTTATCAGTCATGGCAGTACGTTGTGTGAAATGCATGTTGATATTCTGTACAGCATCTTAACTACAGAGATACAGGCTTTACGACAGAGTGAGCGTTCAGTTGAGTGACAATTAGTTAAAACATGAAGTGATTCTGGTTATGTAAATCACTTATTTTGAGATGATAATGAAACTCAACACATCCAAATATCTATCTATATGTAGTTTGGGTTACGCATTTAGCTCTTGATAGTTCAATTTAAGCCCTCATAGTTTCAGTTATTCTAATTTTCACTGTTATTTCCACTTCAAAAGTGGATTACTACGTATTGTTTTACACCATGTATGCTTAATACACGTGGTGATGCCTCATGCACTGACATAAAATGTTATTAACTTTTTTTTAATGATGGCCAAAATTAGAAAAGTATTACTCAAACTGTGCATAAAGACAAGATCCTTTTGTCACAAACGCAGCCAGCAGCTCACTAAGAACCTAGCTTTCCTCTTTTGGAGCCACTGTAGAGGCTGCTCGCTACACATTTGTGTATTTTAACAACTGTATTTGTTTAATATTTATATAATTTTCAGTCTACATAAAACAACACATTTAATGTGGTTGGATCAGCTACCTAGAGTTTCACTGCACACAAAGGCTATAGATACACGTTTAGTTAATTCCTTTTAATGCACATGGAGGGTTGATTATCATTTGTGGAAAATAATCAATATACAAGGGTATATGTATTGCATCAGCATTGGGGCTGGGGGTCCTTCACCATACATTTTGAGTGCCCAACACTTAATTTCCTGCATTCTAGTGATTTTTTTGCACCAATTTCTGCCTTTTCTGCAACAAATTATGGTGTAAATGTCTTATTTTTTTCAAAATAAAAGTCCTCTGCTACTTTAAAGCTACGCCTTTAATGTAATTATGTTTAAATTACTTGTTTTGTCTTTGACTGGGTTTTTTCCATTCATTCAAACTTACTTGATTCTACAATTTCAGTCTATCAAAAGTATGAATTCGACCACAGACACCACAGGCTGCATAAAATAATGCTACCTTTGTCAAGCTTTCCCCATGAATGCAATAAATGTGGAGTTCGCCCAGTGTGTGGGAGAAAACTAATAATGCAGCTTTTATTGTGCACTCTTTGTTTGACAGAGAAGAAAGAACTCGATGACTTTGCAGGGAAATTCAGTCCAAGCGAGCTTCAGGTAACCGAACAGCTGCCTCAGGGTGTGCGGTTAGGGCTTCAGGTTTAGTCATGACCCCCCTGGAATCTGGTGTCCCTTTTATCAAACTCCCAAAGTTATAAGCACTTACTCATGACATGTCTTATAGGCGCCACCCTCTGGCCGGAGACCTCATCTGCACTTAGGCTCAACTTGAACATCAGAAAGTATTTTCAGGCTGTCATGAACTTGTCTTAGATCATACCTGCTTCCTTAACCCTGCACAATAAAAGAATGGGTGTCCAAACATTCAACATAAACAGATGCGGCTCCACCAGTGGCCCCCACGCCATCGCCTCCCACATAACGCACACAGACCACCATCCTCTATCTCCACACTTTCTCACACTCTTTATTGCCCTACCATGTTTAGAGCCATGGCTTGGGACTAATTGAATAAGCAGCGACCCTGTGGACCGCCTCTCAGAGGGATTAGGATATGATCTCAAAAGAGCGCTCCTCCGAGGGCAAACACAGCCAATTTAGAGCCATTTCATGCTCTGCGCTCCAGCACATGAGAGGCCGGCATGAAGGCCACACACACACACACACACACACACACTGGAGAAAAGTAATTCATGGGCTCTCAAATCAAGCATGCTTTAAATTCTGGTCTTTCTCTTATGAAACACAGCTGGGTTTTTTTTTTTTTAATTTATTTATTTGTGTCTCCCTTGCCTCCCTAAATGCTACAGAGACTATTAATTATTAAAAACTGAGACACCTGAAGTAATTATTAACACCAAGACCTAAAGCTTTATTTAATAAAAAAAAATGTAATTTATGTCTGTTAATAATTTGACTGTATTTCAAATCCTAGTATTTTTTGAGTCACCTAGCAGTCACCCCTCCAATGCTCTCACCCCTCTGGCCCTCTGCCAAGGCTTTGTTTCATCAAATTAATTGTCTGAATCCTGTTTTTAATGATGCTTGCTTCCATTATGTTTATTAAAGTCCCCTCTATGGACTGTTTCGTGTAATTCTGAAGAGTGAAAGGATTTAATTTAGAGAAAGGATCCCTGGAGATCTTATTACTCACGTCCTTTTTTCTTGCAAACTGCTGCCGTCTATGAGCAATGCCGGATGACTTTTTTTTTTAGCTTTTCAGCCTTTACTTCCTTGTTCAAATTTCCAGCATCCAATTCATGATTTTGTCCCAGAATATACAGTAGTTCAGAAAATCTTCTTTTTTATTTCAATTGCAACAAAATGCACACCATAGCTGTATTTCAATAATGTAATAATCTTTTCATGCAAATATTAATTCCTAACTTTGTCAACAATGAGAACATTTCTATCAGTCTTTGAGTCTTTTTACCTGCCTGCTTTAGATTTCCACTCCCTTTCGTAAATATGAAATTCATAAGCATTCACATCACCTTAGACACCATTTCTAGGGGCTCTAGGGTTCAGAGGAAGCAACTCAAACAGTGTGTGTTTTATTACATGCCTCAGTAATCCAGGAAAGGGGAAGCACATGTCTCGGTGAAATACGATCGAATTCAGATTATCTGTGGATATTTTGCCCCGTTTTAACCTCTCACATAAAATGAATCATATAAAAGTCTGTCCCAATTCAGTGTACGTTATTTGGAGAGTCTTCTTCTTCTGAGAGAGGCCAGTGCAGTAGTTTATGTCTGCCTCTCTTTTTCCAGCTGCCTATTAGGATTGTGGCTTCCCCTGCGGCGGTGTATTTCTCCCCCCTGGCAGAAAGAGAAGTATGCCATTAGTTCACCAGACCTGCCATTGCTGTCAAAATACGAGCGGGGAGTAGATCTATTAGATACCTATATTTCCTGGTAGGACAGCCTCCATCTTTGCCTTCCCCCTTGGCACATTAAATAGGGAGACAAAACCCAGATGACTGGTTCTGAATCTATGAAAACACGGACTAAGTACACTGCTTTGGATGTGGATTCTAAAAGAAAATAATGAAAAAGCCACTGGTGGAAAAAATTGTTTCTCAGAGGACATTTCAATTGAGAAGACACAGTTTGCTGTCATGGTTAGCTACAATGCCAACTGCAGATCTCTGTTTTCTTTTTCACTTTTCCTGTTGATTCTATTAGTTTTGCACCTTTCGGAGACGTTTCATCGAAGGAGTTTGTTTGCAAGAATCAAACTTTAACTTCCCATCTCGCCCACAAACAAAGTAAATCACTTTGCAGTGACGGTGCCAGTTGCAAATCCTCCGTGCGATCTCACCTCATCTATCTTTATCATGAGAGTCAAAAACAGTTGGAAGCCATCTATGGTATTTAGTACTGGGTTTCAGTTCCACAATGAAGCGAGCCTGATTCCTTAAGTAGCAGAGGGAATGGTGCAAGAAAGATTTGTAATAAAAGCCCGCTCAGGTAAATCACTTTTCAACCTGTCATCACCCGCAAGGGTAATATTATTGGAAACAGGCGGTGTGTATAACATGTGGATATTGGCTACTCCTTTCACGGTCCCTTAAGACTTGGGCACCGGTGAATTCCACACTTCTTTATGAATTATCCTTAAACCTCGATTTGGCTGACATTTTGATGTCTTTTTAGTTTCCACTGCCAATTATTTGATAGCTCAGCCTTTTATGAATAAACTTTTAATTGCAACTTTAAGTTGTCAGTGATGGAGGAAGATGTCAGATCCCTTACTTAAGTCTAAGTAACAACACTGCAAAAATACTTCATTATAAGTAAAAACTGCTTTGCAAATGTTAGTAACAAAATGTACTTAAAGTTTTAAAAGTTAAAGTACTAAATGCAGAAAATTGCCCTGTGTGATTGTTATAGAATTAAATATCATATTATTAGATTATTAATAGATGATTTTAACAATTTCTTATACTTAACTGTATACAGACTTAACTTAAGTTATGTATAGGTTATATTACTGTTGGGCTATTTACACAAACTAGGATGGTTATTTTGACGCAGACTTTTATTTTGATAAAATTAAGGACATTTATGCTATAAATTGATATTGGAAAGGCACAAATTGGTCCATGAAACATCCCCAGGGTGCAATGAAATCTACGCCCTTGGTCACTGCTAGTTGTACAAAACAATGTGGATATGAGGACACTCAAAACTGCAAACGACACACATTAACCATCAGTAAGACATGGTGACATGTAATTTTAAAAAGAGCTACAGTAGATTACAACAGCTCACCACCATATTTTGGTAAACTGGGTGAATAAACCAGTGGTATTATAAAAAATAACATTGAATCTGGGTCAAAACATCCGTTCTCTGGGGTAGTTTTCCTTCCACGTGTACTGGGTTGTTAACCCATCATTGCAATTTAACACAGTGATGTTTAGTGTGTGTAACAACATATTATAGTTTGTAAGCTCATCAGATGTTTTGTATGTAAAACCTTCATCTGTGAAGTAACCACAGCTGTCAAATAAATCTAGTGTAGTCCAAAGTAGGATGTTCTTCTGAGTTGTAGTGGAGTAAAAGTCTCAAGTTTAAAGCAAAGTACAACACTTCAGTTAATGTACCTGGTAACATCCCACCACTGTCCAAACAGAACCTTTGGTAGGTGAAACAAAACATAACGAACTAATTCTGCAGCTGAAACCCAAAATAGTTTGCTCTAATAAAATAATCTAATTAATTGGCTTCTGGTGAAAAAGTTAAGTTTGTGCTCTCAGGAAAAATTAATTCAGCAGTTATTTGACTACCCCCTCTGTCTGGCCAAAGCCTTATCCACTAAACTGAGTCTCAGGGCGGTCCACTGTTTGTGTGAGCTCTGAATCTGCAGGCTTTACAGGCTTTCCTCTTCCCCAGGCAGGGCGGAGAGGCTGCTGACTCCACATTCTCATCCCTCTATCCCTCTTCCTCCATCCCTCCATCCCCCAGTGTCCTGTTTACTCTCTGCAGCCCTGCGGCCGTGCCACCTCGGAGACACTCCAGACCACCAAGGTCCTGGCGGCCGCCCCGGATTGGCCGGTGACGGCCCTCACCATGGGAACAACGGGGAGACGTGCTGGAGTGGGTGGGGGAGTGGTGCTGACGGTGGCTTAGTGGTGGGGAGTTTTTTCATGCTGTGGACCGGGCAGGAGGGTGAAGGTATGATTACATGTGGCCAGGCCTTGACATTCAAAATATATAGGGATGCTGTTGCATTGTGTGGCCAGGTGACCTCTTCTAGGGCTCCTCCATGAAAAACCAAAACCATGAAAACCATTATGAAAAAGAAATCTTACTGTGACTACAGAGAAAAGTTGAGATGTTGCACCTCTCACTTACACAGACATCAAATTGGAGCAGCTTCTTCTTGCAGATTCTACCATTACATTTTGTCTCTGCTCACGTTGGCAGGAGGTTTTCATACCATCCTACTTAAATTTCCTCTATAGCCATGGATGTAATGGGAGATGTTATTTTTGACACTCTGAGAAAACGGGAGGGAGGTCATGTTGGCCTAATAATGTTCTGGGATTCTTTCCAGAGCTTCGGTCGCCCTCTCCTGGTTGGAGCCTGCACTGTTCTCCTTTCCCCCGTCAGCAGTAATGTGGTGTGTGTTTTGCGCAGAACTACAGTCTACCACAATGGCAGCCACAGCGAGCACCATCATGACATCTATTTATTGCATGGGTGGTCCCCTTTGCATTGTTGGACTCAGTGACAGCAAGCTCTTGTGAATGTAAGAAAGCACTGGCAATTTTTGGGCAGTAAAACGAGTTCTGCTTAGGTCAGTCTGTCAACGACTCATCAAAGCAAACAGCATTGGCCAAGCAGTGCATGCAGCTAGTGAAGGGTTTTCTCAAAACGTTCACTCACTGGCAGGACATTGTATTTTCTACAAGAAGGCTGCCATTGTGGAATGATGAGGGAGTAAAGGGGATATTGGTTTCTGTTTTGGAAGCGATGCATATGAGGTGTTCGATGGCTACTTTTTGGGGGCAGACATCCAGACGGGATTAGGAGAGACTGCTGGAGAAAGAGGGGATACAGGTGTTTGTGTGTTAGCCTCAGCATGGAGCCACTCTGCACTAATTTTCTGCTGAGTTTTTGGAAAGTGGGTTCCCGCTTCGAGGCAATCAGCAGTGTTTTCCCCATGCTGATGTGAGCTTTGCAGGCCTGCAGGTTGTGATGGCCTCTCCCTCTCAGACAGGAGGGAGGGAGGCTGCTGAGACAGCACGTAAAGGGAAGGGGTGAGGCTCGGAAAGGTCCAAGATCAGGCAAATAATGTGTTTGTGTACTTTTAATAAGGAAGCGGTACCCAACTTGGAGCTTTCTAAAGGGGGCTGCATTAAAATTTATCGCTGGACTATATTCTGCTGAGATTCCTCTATTCCCTGATGAGCGATCGTCACTTGTGTCCAAGAATAGAAAGTTCCCGACTGTTTTAGTTCAGATGTCTAAACCAAGACAGGGAAAAAAACAACAAAAAGCAAGTTTCTAAAAAAAAACCATGCACCTTTCAGCAGAAAAACAAAAGAAAATGAAAGACAGCTTTCAAGTCAAACTGAAACAAAACCTGGAACACTGAGGGAAAGGGGGAACTTTGGGCCCTGACTCCAAAGTGTTTGTGTAGGGTCTTCAAGATTTTGACAGCCACAGGATATGTGTGGGCCATTGTTAGTCACTCCGAGTGCTACCTCAGTGGTACAACTTCCTCCTCTTCCACAAACCTTCATGCCCACACACACACACAACTACATGCATCAATCACGACTATGCATATTTTTCTTATACGTCTGTGATTTATTTTGAAAGAAATGAATCCTGACATTTTTATTTTACTGTCATACGCAAATGTTATTTAAGTGAAGATAAGATAACAAAAGATACTTTATTGTCCCCTGAGGGACATTTTTGCTTGCGCAATAGTGCTTCACTGGGCTGCCAACAAGCAATACAGCGTCAAATATGATGGTACAGTGGTACACCACAGACATAGAAAATATATACAACAAAAAATAAAAACAGAGGATACATGAAGTATTGCACATGCCTTGAGAAAAGATATAAATACATAGGCACTGTAGAAATGAGAAGTCCAAAACCATAAAACCATAATACATAATCCATTAAACAAAGTGCAATAGTGCTTAATCCTTACCAAATGCTACTCTTTTTGAGTAGTGTTGTAAATGTTTATTTTATTTATTTTTTTATTTGGTCACTTCAAAAACATGTTAACAAACAATACAAAGATCTGCAGTAGATCATATCAAGTAAGGACCAAAAGGTACAGACTGAAGCCGAGGCTTATTACTGTATGTCTACACTTTTAATGGGGTATCATCATGCCTCTAGCAAAGTGCAAGAAGTAAAGAAAAAATAAAATAAAAATAAAAATAAGATGTATTGGTAAGAAGGAAAGCTTGAAGTGATATTTATAACTTTTACTTGTGACTTTTTTGCTTTAAATTTAAGATTGAATTCGCTTTTTTTTATACTGTACAGTATTTGCTGCATTTACATATATTTATTGCATGAATCCAAGGTTACTTAACTGAAACTAAATTGGAGAAAAAAAGTGAAAAGAATGCAGACATTTTATAATGATTCAAATAATGATCCGATATCAAAATATGTTTAAAAAAAATGCCTAAAAGTCAGTTGCTTACTTTTTGATTTAAACAATATATTAATAAATAAATCTAACATTTAAAAATGAAAGATAAAAGATAAAGATTTAAAGTTTTTAAAGTTTTCAAAAATGTAAGAACAATATTATATCAATTTAATCAACAGACTGACTGCATGAAATATTACTTTTTAATGATGACTGTTCTAAACATGTTTTATAATTTGTAACATACAGTAACTGGGTGTTTTTGTTCGTTTGTGTGTTTGCTTCACTTAATACTTTTACCAAACACGTGACAAACTAACACGTGACTAACGTAAAGCAGGGGTCTTTTTAGGCCAAGGACCCTTTGTCTTAACACTAACATATAATACAACTAATTGGCCAGTATGTTATAATATTACATAAAGTTTCCCGCTCTATTATAGATATGTGCTGCACTGTGATTTAGCATTAACTAGCTCACATGATTACACAAGGGTTCATTGGTGACAGTTAGTCTATCATCCATGCTGTGAACTGTAAGTTGTTGGTTTTTGTTTTCATGAATAGGCTAATTTATCTTTGCTAATAATATGAATAGCTTGGATTCCTGTGATGTGTACGTACATTTTTTTTATTTTATAAGAAAAAAAAAAACATAAATTAAAACTTTAATTATCAAACAATAACTTGGCGACCCCCCAAGGGGTTGTGGACCCCCTGTTTAAGATCCAGGATGTAGATTATTAAAATCGTGAGCAAGCAAAATCTTCATGTCAAACATATTTCCTGCTGTCATGTTGCATTTAAAGCACATTTTTAAGGCCTTTCTTAACTTTTTAAATATGTTACTATGACACTGACCATAATACTAAGTTGCTATCACCAGATCTGTGCCTCAACTGTGCAAACTCAGTCATTTGATAGAATATCAAGGCACTGGATGGCTCTAAAGTTATAGAGATAATTGTGTATTAAAAACTGTTTTGTGGGTTTAACTGCTAAAATACAACAGTAGTTTCTACCTGATAGTATTTCCCAACTGCAATAAATCCGCGGCCTCTGCCAGTAAGAGCATGAACATCATCCAAAATGCCCCTGAATAGACACAGACACAGTAAATCTTTTTCTCCTGCACTGCCCGCCGCACAACACATAAAATGTCTCCCTCAAAATGGGCTCTTTGTGTGGTCAAGTGAATATGGCCTGAAGAATGAACCGCAGCACTGTGACTCTTTTCCTGTTTCCCCTGTCTAAAAGCAGACTGGCCTGAAATGAAGGCAAAAAAAAAATGCCAACCAAGAACAAACCAGCGATGCATTTTTAGCTTAAATATGGTCAGATATCAGTAATTCCCCCTAAGGTTTACCAGCCCCCCCATGATCAAAACCCAAATGGATGTTAATGTTGCTGGACAATAACACAAATGAGGTTATTTGGCTGCCGCGGTTGTATCATGTTTCTCGAAATATGCAGTGTTGCAAAAGTACTCATTTTTCTCACCAAGCTGCACTTTAACAAGATGCGAACTGTCTTGACAGAAATCATTACATCTTCTGCATCACCTCAGCCTGACCCTTGTCTCTCAGTTTCAGGGTTGTGTCATCCATCGAATCCTCCTCTCCCGTCTCGGGCTCCATCGTGGGAAACATTTCACACTACAATAGCAGCAGCCGTACGGGTTGCCATTTGAATGCCTTGTGCTGTGTTTTTGTTGGCCATGGGAGCTGTTTTTGGGAGTCAGGCAGAGAACGGGCTAAGGGGTCTTTTCCCCTCAGTGCAGTCCCTGCTGCAGAGAGACTGGAGCTCAGCTCATCGATCACCGTGCACTGGGAGGGAGGACAGACGCTGTGGGTGGGATGGGAGAACATAACAGAGAGATGTACAGTATGGATACGTATGAAGCTTATATATGCCCTCGTACTTGCAATGCTGTAACATATGTGTGGGCGGGTGTGAGTAGATAAAGGGGGATCCAATAAAACATGACAGGGGTATGTTGTGGGCAGGATAAGTAGATGTTTGCATGGGTAAGGGGTCAGCGAAGAGTTCATTCGTCTGGCTGGAAAGGTCTGAAGTGATAAAACATGCACACAAGCAGCATGTTATACGCCCACGCCTGCACACAAGCTTGTATTAACACACTAACCTCAGACAGAGAACATGCCCCTTCAGTCTGTTTGAACAAGACGCTTGGCTCCATTTAGTTCCTTCAGCAAAGACTCCTCAGCAAGAGCTAAAGCATAAAAGAGCGAAGCATGTACACACACAGAGGCCTGATGGATTATGGCTCTCTCGGCCCACAGAGCCCTCTCAGCAGGGCTGGCAGACTGAACAGAGACCCCGTGCAGGCAGAGGGGTGAGCCAGAGGGACGAGTAAATACAAAGCTGATGGAAAGGGCCCCATTGTGGGACCGCCTGACCAGCAGTAGGGCCCAACGTGGAGGTGATATGGAGCCAAGCAGATGACCTAACAGCAGGGAACCTCCAAGATCATTAAAGGCTTCAGCGTGGCCATTTGATCAGTGTTGAAACCACCGACTGAAAACACCTGACACAGCAAGCTGCTGTGTTTCCCCCTCGTCTGGAAATCAATCTGCGTGTGGGTGGGAGTTGGCTGTTTTCATTTCAAAAGTCATGTTGTACTGTTACTGAAAAAAATGGATCGCAGGATCAAAAGCATGAAGCACATCTCTCTTTTAAGCTCCTACGACTAATTAGACATCTTGCACATCATAGAAGATCATCAAAAACACTGAGAATCCCTAATAAAAAAAGTTTTTTTATCCCTTGGGCGCAGTGGAAACAAGTTGTAAAGACAGCTTGACATATTATAATCTTTAAGTTCTTATATGAGAATGAGCTACTTAGCATCCTCCATACAGAGCGACATTAGCGTTCATTGGAGTCTGTTTTTGGTCTCTACCTACTTCTGAGGAAAATATATAGCTCTTTAATTGCTAAATGCTCCACTATTGGTGTGTTTCATTTGCAAGTCCAGAGTCGGGATTTCCGAGTCAGAGATTTCAATTGGAACGCCCCCTGAAGTCAGATCTCCGACACGCAAAGTCAGAGGAGCCTCACCGACGCGACCTCAAAATCCAAGACGGCTGCTCCAGGCATCAACATTAGTGAAAGCTGTAGTAATATACTGTTTATTAGCAGTTCTTCTATCTTCTTACTGTCTCATTAAAACAGTTGTACACAGAGTCCAGTCCAACTTCTATCTGTGGGTATGCTGCTAGAGTGTTTGTAAGGGCCATATACAGCCTAATGCTATTGCTAACAATAGCCCCTTTTACACTGCCAGATTTTCTGCGAATGTTGGGCCGTTTTGCCGGCAAGCTGTGAACGTTTAGACACACAGAGCTGGATTGGCTAGATGATCCGAGGTGCCCAATTTTCCGCCTCGTAGATTGGCTAGATGATCCGAGGTGCCCAATTTTCCGCCTCGTAGGGTAGACATATTGGCCAACAGCCCATCCCGTGCTGTTGAAGACTTGTGGGAGGAGCTGTTGATGACGCCGCACGTGCGACCCACTGGTGGTGGACTAACAGGAAACAGCTGATAGCAGGAATGAGCAGCTAGTAGCAAGAGGGAAATGCAAACCTGACAGACACTGTAAAGATGAGCAACTGGGGAGACAAGGAATTGCGCGCCCTCCTTGTCCTCGCAAATGAAGAGGCCATTAACCGTCAGATGACGGGGACGGTGAAGGATGGGCTGACTTATGAGAGAATCCCTGTCTGACTAGCCGCGGCTTCCCTCCCACGTCACTGTTTACGTCACACGCTGAGCTACACGTTTTGTTACTTGCTCACGCCCCCCATTGCCCCGAAAAAGGTGCATTCTGTATAAACAAAAGTAGGCAGGCGGCATTTTGCTGCACTCCCTGATTTTGTTTTTATACTGCCAATGCTGAAAAAAGACTGATTGGGCTTTCCTGCAAATTTGCACAATTCCTGTTTAAAAAGGGCTAGTGTCTAACCTGATATTGCTAACATCTTGGTTTCTGAGTGTGATATCATTCCCTGCTCCGACCTGTGGCTTAAGAGATAAATGGAACACAGCATATGGTCAGTAGTTGGCCGCTAACTGCATCAGCAAGTGGTGTGCAGTGGGTTGTTGTGGCTTTTTCACCAAAAACAGATGTCTGTGTGGCTGAAAACAACTATGAGCAGTGACAGTGAACCAAAATAGTAAACTTGCATGTTTGACAGCTAAGCAATGCACTGAAACTTGCGATAAAGCTCCATAGAGCAAAGGGGGGCAGCAGGTTCTGGCAATAACTCTGTTGGTTTATCACTACGAGCAACCCCTTTCACACTGACACATTGTTATTGTAGGTAAGTTAGCTGCTAAAACATTAGCTAACATTAGCACCAAGAAGCTACTGATTACCAGACACTGTGGCGGGAAAACACTGAGGAGCAAATTCACAAAGAATAGGTTGCAACCACAGATAGCAACCGCAATTTTACTCCATCTTATGGTCCAGTTTATAAAAGATATAGCACTAATATATTATATTACAGTGCAAACATGTCCATAAATTTGCCCTTTTTTGCACTGATTACAAGTATCCATGTGTCAAAGTATACATAATATATAATATAATTTCAATGCATTAGTGTCAACTCTTGTGAACTGTCTTTGCAATGAGGCTTGCATACAAAGGGGCCAGTCTTGCACCATGCATGTATGCATATGACCATTTTTTGATGTGTGCAAGTGGCACAGGAGCACCAATACCCTGTTTACTTGGCAACACAGTTAAGGGTGCATTTCACCCTTTGCAGGTGCTTTGAGAATTGCACGGTTTATTTTTGCTGCAAAGCTGTGCAGTGCTATGGTGAATTTGCCCGTCAGTGTATTGAATTGAGCGCGAGTGTGAATGAATTCAACTTTTCATTCCTAAGATGAGAAGCTTTTTCCACAGTCTTGCTTTAATTTAACATCATAAGGAAGAAAAAAGATCCTTTCATAAACACTGGACGTTATCGGTGATATCCAGGTTTAAGATGACTACTTACTCCTACTTATCCCATCAAGGGATAATTGGACATTGTGTTCTTATTGGTGGCAAACCTCAGCGGTGTTAAAAACAGATCACTCACCCAGCATGTTCCCACTGCTGGACGTGACGACACGTGTACTGCCATTAACTGAACATAAACGTGGTCTGTTTGCTCCCCACTCGAAAATCAGAACCACCTGCCCCCAGGCCCTGAGAACTGGCTGGTCCTCTCTCCGGACCTCCTTGGAGTGAGAGAGAGAGAGAGCGCCTCTTGTTTGGACAAACGTCAGGGCCAGCTCCGGGGCTCTTACATGAAACGAAGAGTGGAGCAGGGAATCTTACCCTTCACATAGCCTCCTACAACCCCGACCCCGTCTCCTCCCTTCTGAGCAGGGCCCAATATTTTTTAATTACGTACAGGAAACTCCTGTTACAAAGGACACTTTCTTAGTCAATCTGCAGGGAGGCTGTGAGGAGTTCTGGGGTCACCCTGCTCTTTTTTCTCTCTCTGTCCTTTCTTACTTAATGTGTGTGGGCGGTAGGTGTATCGACTAACAAACTGGAGAGCATGCCACCCAGAGATTCAGGTCACTGCTGACAGCCTACCTTCCCAAAGCCAAGATGGCACCTGGTCTGTGAATGCAACCCCCTCTTAAGACACGCACCCAAACTATACAGCCACCACCCCCAACCCAGCCCAGACCAAACAAACCGACTGTAGCAGCACATTTTCTTTTACATTCTGATACACTGTATTATAATACATGTCGATATTGATAATATTTTATATAGCAGGACAAAGAAGTAGACATGTCAGTAAGCTTTTTTTCCCCACTCAGCTTCTTAGCTCTGGTGGTCTCTAACTGACAGGAACTCAGGCACTATTTGTTATCTTTAGGCCCAATAAGTCCATCTGGTTTTGGTTTGGCTCCTCGAGATCGCCCCTGGAGATGTGGATGGAGGGGACTTATGGGTGAGGCGGGGTGGTGGAGGGGCAGTTCTAGGAGGGCTTTTTTCTCCTCTTAAATTGAATTTCTCACCATTCCAACCTGGGCCTCGGACCAGGGATAGAGCGAGAGCTCGCGTTCAGCTTCCAACCCTCGGGCTTCTGAAAAGCTAAGCAAAAAAAAAGTAAGACAGAGGAGGGAAAATACTTGGAAGAAATCAGTATCACCTGTTTTGCCAAACGACCTGCATGTTCGGAATAATGGCTATTAACTGCCTCCGACTCTCTCCGCCTGTGTTTTAATGGAGGAATGTATGAACTCTCTCTGAACTGTTCCTGACCTTAAACATTTTGTGTCTGATGAAATGACGTGTGAAAATAAACAAATAGCAGACTAAACAGAGCCGTCAGTCCTTGATAGGAAATCAGGATGGAAAGTACTTGAAATTCAAATGCCAACCTCTGTGTCAAAGGTCTTTATAGTGTTGATGGTCATAAATGTACAGTAGCCAACATCACAATAGGATAGCTAGCTACATCCAGCTAGCCGGACCCGGGAACTGTTCATTGGTCCGACAGCCCATTGGTCCGACAGCCCATTGTTCCGACCATATTAAACCCATTGTTCCGAAGTTCGTTCCTAAATCATCATGATGCCCTGTGGTTAAGGTCTGGTTAGGTTTAGGCACAAAAACCACTTGGTTAGGGTCAGGAAAAGATCATGGTGTGGGTTAAAATGAAAAAGAAAGTGACAAACACATAAGCCGTGAGCCTGCTCCGCCTCAAGCCTTTCCCAGCTGACCCAGAGCCGGTTGCGACGCACCATCAAGGTAGAAATACGCCCGCCGGGAGCCGTTCAGCACCGTCGGACCAATGGGCTGTCGGACCAATGACATGGACCCACCGGACCCATCTGTGAATGTTTGGCCCTTTATACACAGAGACCACGCTATAAGGCCACTATGAAGTCCCTTCTTTATCATTATGCTGCTCCAGTGTGTGATTTAAGACACCATGTTGGCATCCCAGAAGCAAGAGATGGGCGTGACATGTAACACAACAGCATCGGCCTCTTGTGTGACATATGATAAACAATAATAATGGCATAAGATGTCAATAGCAATCATTTACCATCCCTGTTATATGGCGGTTGACATTGTCCTCTGCTCGGAGGGTAAGGAGCTCCCGGACCTCACTGTTTTCCCGTCTCACAGACATTTTTGGCCAGTTAGCTGTTAACTGCTGCTAGCTGATTTTAAAATCTCCTGGCAGAGGGTAGCATGCGTCATCAAAACGTCACACCCATGCTGCCCATGACCCTGCCCTGCCGACGGTCCCTTTTATACAGACATTGTTTCGGCGCTGGGATATTTGCTTAAAGGCGAGACAACTCTGTCCGCCATCCCATGATTGTACCTTTGACACAGACCAATGAGGTGGAATAGCGGCATGAAATTCTCACCTTAAAGAGGCAGTGTAAAAGCAGCTCATGTTTATGTGTCCTTAACACTTTATTTTTGTTGGATATTTTTCGTAATATCTCAGGACACTGGTTTTTTTTTTCTTCAATTTTCACATTCAAGTCTTTGGGTTTTTTCCTGTTTTAAGTGACTGAAACGCAAGGGTGTAACTTTGGTTTGAGAGGCACAATGAAACAGGGGATCATGGGGGTCCACCCCAGATAAAAACTTACAATTTAAATCCCATTTTCTGCATTTCTACATACATGTGGGGATCACGGTAACCAAAACAAGATCTGGGAAATAATAAAGCTGTCATCATGCTACATTCTGGCATAATAATACTAAATATGCTGAATATGTTACACATCTGGGGCATTTTTTGGAGTATATCAGAACAAAATCAGTCGCTATCAGCCAGGATCTGACAGCAAGCCAAACTGTAGTGTAATAGGTACGGTAATTTTGAAAGTGAGAGGACACAAATGTGATTTTGAAAAGATGTGGGACATGTCCCCTCTATCCCCAGTGGAAATTACGCCCCAGATTAAACACAGTTTCATGCAAAATAATAAAGGAAATTCCACACTTTGTTTTGGTTACCTATGCCTCTGTGTTGTATTTTCTTTCTCAGTTGGCTCTGATAGCCGATGTTCTGTAAATATTCCTACAGTGGTTTCCCATATTTAGCTGCACATCTCTCGTCTCGTCCACTTTCTAGGAAAGAAATTCCACAAACGAAGCTCAAGCTCATGGCGATTTCAGGTTTCCATACAGTTGGAAGACAGTTTGTTGCTCTCATCCATCCGTCTTGTCACTGTCCAGTGCACGCTATATAAATCAAAACTGAATAAAAATGAAAATAACCCCAAAACTGTGAATTATTTTGTCGGCCCTTACAATTTTATGGCCGTGACAGTCTCAAACTACTGGATGTAAAAGTGGTCAACTACTGGGTTTCTATGCTTTTTGGTGGTACAGTTTGCTTTTCTGGTATTTCTGTACAATTAAATACATGTTTCCCATGGTACTCCCCCATAAAGTCTGCACTTATCCTTGACTAACCCTGTGGGTTCTGTAAAATAAGACCTTACTGTCTTTTAAAGGATAGTGCAGGCTGAAAATGAAGGTATACTTTGTGGAAACGTAGCTTGAAATGTACACAATTGCTCCTCACATTTCCTCACTGTCATTCTTCTTCATTTTCTGTGTCTCAGCCCTTCCTGTGACCTCTGTAAAAAACTGTTGATACCCACTTTTTTTCCTCCAATATATCTGAGTCAAATCCCCATTCCCCCGACATCATCATCATCCCACACACTCAGTTTATTTTCTCAGGTGTACAAACTGTATTGCGCACACTGGCTCCCTCAGATGCTCTTTATTAGGCTCCTGGAATCAGCTGTACTTTCATCTTGAGTAGGAGTGTGTTTGTGTGTCTAAGGTTTAAATAGACCTGAGTTGAGATTGTAAAAATTCCCACCAAAAATAGTGAACTACAGATAGAAAAAAGACTTCTGTGATAGAGAGTGTTGTCCTCTCAGTCAGAGTTTAAAGATGATAAAAACTAAATATACCCCAGAGAGAACAAGGAATCCACCTCAGCTGTGTATTTATGGATGTATGTGGCAGATTAAAGTGCTACGTAATCACAAGCCATTCACTGTTCTCAAAAACATAACACTTAATTCCAGTCTAATATTAAAAAAGACCTCATTCACAGATACATTTGGAGCTCTTGTCTTAAGTGTGACATTCCCTACCACCAATATGACTTTGTAGATTAAAAGGGCAAATCCTGTACTGTATGTCTTATACATTACGATAAAGCATGAAATCAGATTAACATAATTTTCATATACTTTTGTGCAATATCCACCTTTATTTATATACATCCTCTATATTTTTAAAACTGTGCATTGCTTTACTGTGTTTACATTTGTTTATACTTATTCTAGCTATAGTTCTAGTTTATCCTCACCATTGTTTTGTTTTATACGCTTAGCTATAGTTGTAGTTTTTCATTATAGTTCTAGTTTTTATCCTTTTATCTTCTTTATTGCTGCTGAACAACGAAGTTTCGTTGTATTTTGTACAATGACAATAAAGTCTCTTATGTCTTATGTCTTATTTTATTTTAAAAAATCCCTTTTTTTTTTACTTCACCTCTTGCTAACCAAAAAAGGTCAGAATCACTACTACAGTATCAGATTTTAGCTTCAACCATGATACTGTAATTACCCTGCATTCATGTGGTGTCAGAAGAATTGGAAAAATTAGATCCCAACTGGGAAAGTTCACGTGAACACCCCTTCAAGTTGGAACAACTCAAATTCTGGTACAAATTTTGGTACATGAGTAGCTGAGTTGACATCATATATGCAGAAACATGGTGGACGAAAGTACATTTTTACATTTACATTCATATCTTGTGTGTCAATTTTCTGCATACATGTAATTCGTAATGTGGTATTAGCTGTTGCTGTCCTCGTAGAGTGACTTAGAGTATTTCAAGAAGTTATTTTTTTAAGTAATATGATAGCAGTTTTAGGGGATGTACTGGTGCAGCAACAAATCTGGGACAAAAATCACTTTTTATTGTAAAGCTTCAAACTGTTAACACAAATGCTCTGAGCAATAAAATACAACACATCTTCGTAGCGTCCATGTTGTTTCCAAATTACAACTTGAAGCTCATTAACATGACAAAGACGAAAAAATGAATTTCCAACACAGGAAATGGGACCATTTGAGGAGCATGTGAATGCATCATTAAACCTTAATTGCAAGCTATTTATACATGTTTTTTACCTCTTTATTTGCAAGCCACTTGTATTTACTGAGCCTCCTCTGTAAATTCATGAATATATACACTCAGCACTAACATAAATGTTATCAAAGTGGACAAACAACAGTAATAAAAGGAAACATACCCCCGTTTAAGACACAATTTCAGTTTAATGGATGTGTACTCACTTCACAAATACATGCTGAATGTGAAATCATTAACACACGGTGAGGATAACGTCTTTTACTAGCACTCTGTGTTCAACAAGAAAAATGAAACATTCATAATGAAGTTCAATTAAAACCACATAAATGTAGTTCTAACCCTTGATCAACTTATAGGCAGCATTAGGTAGGTAATGTTTTACTTTCAGTTAGTGTTCCTTCACAGAAGGCATTTCTATCATAACTTTGTTTTGTGGAAAAAGCATCTACAGTAACACAAATATGCAGCTAGAGTGAAAAAAAAAACAGTTTAAAAAAAGTGATTTCTATGTGTGGCTACTTAAACTGGCTGACAAAACACATACACACACAAAGACATGCAACGAAGGATTAAAACAGCTGATAAGACATAAACGGTGTTGGTTTGTTATACAGTAAAAATGTGCTTTCTATCTAAACACACAGAGAAAGCAGGATGAAACACAAGTAGGAAGGGAATATGGGTAGATCTGACCACACAGGCCTTTTCACTGGAACTATGGTAGCTTCATGTGTAATCTATGTTTAAATAAATAACATTATAAAGTGCACATACTACGGCTCATGACACCGGCCACACAAATTCCATTCTGTCCATATGTACAACACACATCCAACATTGTAATGAAGTCTATCCCCTAAGATATATATGAGAGTCTGAATGTTAAATCTACAGTTCAGCATTTATTTACAACCCGGAAAAAAAATATTGGGTAACATTTGTAACTGAGACGGGAAGAAACGCACCAATCACATAACACGAATCATGCTGTAGCCTTCACACAAAAGCAGTGGACAATAACAGCACAGTGTATTTGGTTAGAGATACATGAGAGTGGCTCAAGGAGTGGGTATTTTTCGAAGTGAAGAAAGAAAGGAAAATGTGCGCATTTCAAGGCAAAGGTGCCACACATAAACAAGTTCTATAATAATACATGTGTCATGAGGGTAAGTCCAATTATGACATTAGCACCGTTTTGAAAAGCCATATACGAGGGGATGAAAAATAACTAACACCCTGCACAAATAACCAAAACGATATTCCTGGTATTGCTTTTTTACCCTGTGTTCTCTTGCATTACAATTTTTAAGGAAAATACATTCTCATGAATAATTCCAATTAAACAAAAGTGTGTTTGCCTGAATATTGTCAGTGGATCACATGTCAGGAAAAGGTTTGCCAGAATTTCAGCTCATGCGGCACCGTGCATGGACTGAAAATTGGTCCGAGTGGCCACAGCTGAAGCCGTCACATCATTGTAGCCCTAAAAAAAAAATATATATAGTGTATTGTAAATGGGATGATTCACGCTTAAAAGGCCACAGCTACTGTGTGTATACTGTAACAAGCAGGCACTGAGTCTGCTGTGCTGCCCTGCACAAAATTTGAGGCATGCTTCCCCCTTGTGGACATTTGAGAACATGACTGTGACAGTTCAGAGTTTCAGTGTTTCCTTAACCAAATATAAAACATGTAAAGAAAAACAAAGTATTTTTTTAGTGAAAAGACGAGAAAAAGAACAGACCAACCTCAACTGTCAGTCGTGGGCACACATGATGATCGCCGGGATCTGCACATAGTTTTCTGTGACATAAAAACACGATGATCATAAATGATTTTTTAGTACAAATTAAAGCACACTGACAAATAAGATTAATAGTTCTGTAAACATGATTTTATATCTGCAATGTTGTTTAAAAAATGCTTTTTTTAAAGCATTAAAAGAAACATCAAAATATTAGGAATTTTAACGTATAAACTTCTAAAAGTGTGCAACAAACTGTCTTATCTTTCCGTAAAGAACAATGAAAGTTACATTTTAGTGCTGTCCCAGATTTTTGTTTATTGATTCAATATGTTTCTGGAGAATTAAGTTATTTTTAAGATCAGCAACACTGCACAGTTTATCAGTTTGTTTACGATAAAGCCAGGCAAGGACTGTGTATTCTACCTTTGTATATAGGCGATGATGAAGGGTCGGGTCAGACAGCCAAGGATGTCTCAAGGCCTCAGCCGCCCCCATCCTCCAACTGATGACAAACACAATGACACGTAAATACTGTGTTAAAAATCACCACACACACACACACACACACACACACATAGAAGGATAGTGACACAGAATGTGAAGATGGATACCTTTTATTCATGACGAGGAGTCTGGTGATGAAGTCTTTGGCTTCTTCAGACGTATCTATGAACTCTTGCTCCTCAAAGCTCCACTTACAGGACAAGATGTTGTTCAGAGTCTCGTTGTCATCGTCCCCGAGGAAGGGACAGAGACTGCTCAGACTGTCAGGAAGACACAGACAGTGGTTATTTATTAGCCGCCTGTGCATGTGTGTGAGACGTGTTTGTGCATTTACTTACAGCATGTAGGTGATGACGCCAAGGCTCCACATGTCTGTGTTGAAAGACACAAATTCGTAGTTGACAACTTCAGGTGCGAGGAACTCCGGAGTGCCGAAATTCACTCGCAGTTTCTCACGTGGTTTATATCTATGTGAGGAAAAGAACAAATATGTGTTGTATTATTTCAGTTAAACTGTCAATAAAAATAGAAGCAAATGCTGACACTGTACTTACACCCTGGCGAGACCGAAGTCGATGATTTTGATCTTATTTGTGGCTCTGTTCACACACAGGATGTTTTCGGGCTGAAATATGAAGTAATTGATTGATTAAACTTTGAGTATGGGTTAAAGCTATTGGTCACTTTTATAAAAAACAACTTTCTGACATTGCTGAAAGTGTCACTAAATCCTGACAGCGGTACATGAGACAAATAATCTGTGAAAGAAATCATGTCCCTCTGCCTCCTTGTAGTACTTTTAAGGGTATGATCACACAAGAGCAAATGCAGGAGAGGGACCATCACATGCTGAGGCAATAATGTGAGCAGTGCCAGTTGTGACGCACACAGAAAGCTAGTGTAACACGAGGGTTCCATGTGTGGTGGTTGGGTCACTCTTGTTGACAGTACACAGTAAGAAGGAGACGGATATTCTATTAAGCAGCACTTCACTACTCTCCACACTTCAGCAGCTTCACAACAACCACATTTCCTGGTTAAGCTTCCTTGTTATAGTCTCTTAACAATGAAGAGCTAGAAGGACTTAGCCTGATATAAATGAGCGTGAAAATTACTGAAGCAGATCCAGCAAATTATTTAACTGTTTTTATCAATGCTGCTGCGAGTATTTTAACATGTAAATATGTGAATAATAATTGTGAACATAAATGTGTAAATAGTTAACTGTACAAAGCAAATTGCTAAAACACATGAATGAAGGTAATTTTTAAACCTTAGCTTGCTAAAATAAAAAAATAAAAAAATACTGCAAAATATGATGTTATTGGTACATTGTCTATTTTCTTTCTTTTTCATAGCCAGTACCACACAATATGGGCTGGTTAGACATGGCAACAGTTAATTTCTTCATTGCACATACTTTTGATATTAGTTGAGGCTGCGATTTTGCCAGTCAAAGTTCACCAAAGTTGAACTCCATGTAATGCAAATTTGTGATTTGGCTTTGCCACTGGAGGCAAATGTTTCATTCGCCTCTTTACTTGCACTGCACGGAGGTAAAAAGGTGGTGAATATTTGCCAATGTTAATTTTGCTAGTGTGTGCCCGTTCCTTCACGGCATTTGCATGAATCCACTGTGGCTTGTGTAAAGCAACCAATCAGAGCAGAGGGGGCTCAAACACAGCTGTCAACTGCGGTCGGTTAGCATTAACTAAACGTTTCCTATTTCTCCTTTCAGATGTTTTCAGAAACATATTTTAGTTTAAATGAAAAGGTTTGTTCCGGACAGTGGGCGGTGCTTGGTTTTGGATTGACTGTTTCAACGCAGCAGCCAGGTCACAAACTTTTTAGTAGTGACTGACATGATTGACAGCTGCATTAGAGACTCCTTGGCTCTGATTGGCTGTCCTCAAACAGCTTCATTGGCTCCCTGTCCAATACCGCATCCAGTACAAACTCCTCCTCATCACCTACAAAGCCCTCAATAACCTTGCCCCCTCTTATCTCACTGACCTCCTCCACCGCCTTTCCCCACCTGCCGACTACGCTATACTGACTCCAACCTCCCGACCCCCATCACTAGAACCAAACACCGAACTTCGGGGGACCAAGCCTTCGCCACCGCTGCCCCAGAAATGCAGACTCCCTACAGACTTTCAAATCACCCATCTGTTCAAACTGGCTTTTCCCTAGTTTCCAACAGTCATTTTTCATTTTTATTTTATTATCATTGACATTTTTCAGCACTGTAAAGCGTCTTTGAGTGTCCTGAAAAGCACTATATAAATCTGATGCGTTATTAGTATTATTATTTTCCTTCAGCCATGGTGATTATTGCAAATGCTATGAGAAGCACTATGAGGAGGCGGAAACTTTTACCGCCAGGATATAGTGACAGTTTCATTAAATTTGACAAAATCTTATTCTTATAAAAGCTTCCAACTACAGCTTTAAGTCTGTTTTAAAGTAATATCACCATAAGTGACTTTGTTACCTTTAAATCCAAGTGCAGGATGTACATTTTGTGCATGTGCTGCAGCCCCTCACAGATCTGCCTGATGAAGACAACAGCGTCCAGCTCCATTAACTTGTAGTTTTCATCAATGATTCTGTCAAACAGCTCCCCTCCGCCAACACTAAGGATAGAGACGAATGCATTAAAAACACCACTCAAACATCCCAAACTTAAAGCATTTTAAAATCTAAATTATTGTTTTCTTTTAGCGTAATTACCCACATTACCAAGAAGTAATTTATCAAACAAATTTAACCAAATTTCAACTGGACATTACTGAAGTAACTTGGTAAAGTTTAAAAGTCTACTTGCTGTTTTAAGAGAAAATAAACGTGCTGAAAGTATAAAAGAAGGAGCATACTATTCGAGTACAAGGATGATGTCATTCCTTGACTCATAAGCTGCATAGAGTTGGATCAGGCTGGCATGGTCCAGATTATTCATGACCTGGATCTCATTCTTCACCACCTCCTACCAAAAACACAGGCGCAGACAGACAGATGCAGGAGGAGACAAACGGACGCAGATGCATACAAATACACAGACAAGCGAGCACACACACGGACACGATGAAAGGTGTCAGCTGCTCTCTGCTATGAGACAATGCATCTTCCCTTCTAGGTCAAATATTTCTCGCCTAGGTGAGAAGTATTCCCTTTGCTTCTGTTCCAAGTGGCCTTGTAAGTGTACTAGTGTTGAAAATTGTGTCTGGGCCCCTTTGCTTTTTATATCATGTGGCGTGGCTCTCACTGTAGTATCAATAGAACTGTTTCATCGTGATGTACATCAAGTGCTGTACCTTTTCTTTCTGAGACCGGGCTTTGATGACCTTCGCTGCCAAAGTGATACCAGAGGAGTTCTCAACACATTTGTGCACCTGGCCAAAACGACCCCTTGATGAGAGGGAAAGAAAAAAATTATAGCTGCAGACACGTCAAATCAAACATCCTGGCAGCCTCGACACAGTTGTGAAACAGGAGACAGACAACGTTTAATGTTTCCATGACGAATCAAAAACTGATCTTCCGTCAAACGGGAAGGTTTTAGGACAGTGTTGAGTTTAATCTGTTATTTCATTAAATCTGAGCTGGGCTGTGTCTCCTCTTTGAAGACTCGGATTAACACTTAGTGATTAGCTACCAGCTGGCACCAGGGATACAGTTTCACATACCACTCAGTCTCGAAGTAAAAATAACTGCCGTGACTCTGGAGTCATGAACCAGTGGAGAGAAGGGGACCGGGGGGAGGGTTGCGCTATTAGGGCTTTATGGGAACCTCTTTCGCACTGCCTTTGATCTGTCATAGATCAACTGGTCATCAATAGCTTTCATTTCTGACATGACACAGAGATTTGAAAAGTGCTCACCCGCCCAGGACCTCCTGCCAGTTGATGGTGTAGAAGTTGATGATCTGGTTGGGCTTGGCAGAAACAATGCGGTGATTAAAGGGAGCCACCGGAGGAAGACTGGTATCTAAAGTAGGATGGGGCACCCGAGAAAAGATATAATCTGTTTTAATAAGTTATGAGGAATGTGAGAACAGAGGAGCTTCATTGTTAATTAACCACAGTGAGGCTTTTGGAAGGGTGCATGGCTGACATAATCAAGTTAGCACAGTGTGCATTAGCGTGCTATGATAAACATCAACTCCAGGCACAGTTGTTGTCGTCTAAATATTACAGAGGACACAACACATCCTCTAGTCATACTGCCAGGGCTTTATTTTACTTCATACTGCTGCACTGTATCAGATACTTCATGAAAACTGTAAGAAAGCATTTGATGTTTAAAATATGGCCTGACCAATACTGGATTTTTGAGGATCTTAATGATAATATATTGGTATTAGTATATATTTTTATACATAACCACATAAAATAAACATATTTGATTTGAATCCCTTAGATTATTTTTGAAAGAACTGACAAAAATATCTACGAAGCCAGACATTTTACAGTAGCAAAGCTTGTCGGTACTTTCTGTTGGACGAACTATGAAACTGAAAACTGCAACTAAATTGCCTTAGAACCTACTTTTGCATTTGTGTACTGTAGGTGCAGCTGACATATTCAGTAATACTGATATATCTATAACAACTGGCTGATTTATCCATAGATTGTATATAAAGATCGATGACATAACAGCTTCACCTTGGGAAGCATCTTAATAGCCCCCTGGTGGCTGGCTGCAGTATAGGTCATAAACCCTGCAACCGTCATGTTAGCTGATAGGACATGAGCCAAACTAAAATATCAAAATACACATCAAATAAACTTTTCCCAAAGATGGTTGCTGTCATTTCAGGTAGTTCAAATGTTCATTTTTCTGATAAGTTTGGTTTTAATTAGTTGTTTGCTATTCAAAGGGGGTGGACGCCACGACTGAAAACTGTTGCTGTGTCTCAAATCGCGTACTTCTGTACTTACACTTAATATTTTGAGTGCATAAGTGCGTTCACACTGAGAAGTATGGAAGAATGCAGCGCACTATGAGTACCCGGATGGTGCACTCAAAACAGTCAAGAAGTTGAGTGTGGAACTATGGACACTTCTCGCCCTCAATGGTCGCCATCTTGGCTACGTAGCGGAAGGGGAGGGACCACTTTTCAAACTGGAAATAGCGGCCAAGGACTGTGCAACTGTGAAC
>NC_065526.1:6221641-6270914 GCF_006386435.1 Epinephelus moara | reverse complement strand
TGTAATGATTGGTACCGCAAACGATAACGCGACTGCTAATGCTAGTTTGCTAACTAGCTAATTTGCGGTCGTCATTTCCGGTGAGTGCACAACGGCCGTGCACACTACCCTGTTGAAATTCGCGCACTACGCCAATGAGTACATAGTGCACATAGTATACTACATAGAAGTGTACTAACGGAAGTATGTGATTTGAGACACACCATGTGTGTCAATCAATGTGCTCGCAATTGAGCTGGGCCAATGGCACTAATGACATCACCAGTGTCAGATGGCAGCGGACGTTCCCAGGATATTTTAGCTTTATTTTTGTACAATGGGAGGAGGTGGAGATGCATGGTCAGTCTTTATACACAGTCTTTATTTGTCTAGATTACAAAATAGCTATAGCAGGGATGACCACCAGAGGGGCATAGGTGACATTTGACCAACTTGAAGGACAGCCAAAACAAAGATAAAAAAAAAACTTTGCACTGACTTTTTTTTAATTGATTTTAGTCTTTAATATTAAAACTTCATAAACATGGGGATGGCCATCTTTTGGTTTTTGATAAATAACTCTGGATTGGTTTAGAATTCACACATATTATTTTGGCAGTAAGAAAGAGCTCATCAAGCTTTCATTTTCACCCAAATATTACTAATGCGCCTCCTGTTCTCACCTATCAATAGAGTCCTATATTTGAGCATTTTAATTTTTTCAAGCCAAGCACACAGGGTCTTTAACAGTCTCCAACATGTAGATTTTGAAATAATTAAGTTATTGTAGCAATGCCTTAAAACAGGGTACATAAAGCTCAATTATCTCAACTTTAAACACCCTACCATGATTAGCATTAAGGAGTCCTGACTCACCAATAAAGTACTGCTCTGCATCTTCATCATCCTCCTCTTCTGCATCCTTTTTGGCAGCATTTTCCTTCAGCACTCTCTCCAACCTTTCTTTGAGGTCTATCTGGAATTCAACTCCGTCTGCCTTGAAGACGGCCCAGCCGTCAGACTCAAGCTTCTGTTCGTCCCCCTCGTTTTCCTCCTTCTTCCCCTCCTCCACCTCCTCCACCACCACCTGGCTCTTAGTGTGGTCCTCCACCACTAAATGTTCCTCGGTCAAACCGTTCTTGGTGCTCATGCTGGTGACCTTTAATATCTGGTCCTGCTCAGGCTCTGGGGTGGCATCTTTGTGGTCATCACTGCTGGAGGAAAGTTGTGGTGTTGTTTTATTGGCTTATGTATTATCTGGCACACACTGTAGATGTGGTTAAAGACACAATTTATTTTCGTTTTTTTTAAGAAAGGCATTTTATCAATAAAATGACTGGGTAATTGAAATACACACATACCTATATAATAGATTGTAGCGAGTCACAAAACAAAACCTTGCATGTGTTAGCTATAGCCCAACTGATCCTGCCAAGGTTTATCTGTAGGATACTGGATTCATAACAGATTAATGAACTGCTGAATTAAAAAGATTAAGACAGAGAATCAGTCATAGTCTTTTACTTTTTTTCAGTCATTTTTGCTCCAATTTTTTGCTTACTTTTGGATTAAAAACAAATATTTTTGATAAGGTAATCAATGTGATCAGCTGTCTTGCTACTACTATTTGCTTCTGTTGTGCACTGTGCAACGCTCTCTGCTGATTTCCACTCTCCGCTCACCACTTTTTGATCACAGTGGTTCAAAACTGGGTGAAATGGGCAATTTCTCTAGATATCACCAAAGTTTCAACAATCTTGAATGGAACCAGTTTAAAACCAGAGCTAAAACTTGGTGAAAAAGGGATACCGGGCCGTTCTTTTCAAGAACCCTTTCTACAAATAAGGGTTCTTCAGAAGCAAATGGTTGTAGGAAGAAACTCAACCCTTCAGGAGGAACCTGAACCTTTATTTCTGAGAGTGTATAAAACTGTAAAAATGGCCGTCACAGTTTCACAACGTGACATCATCAAATGTTTCTCGTGTTCGAACAACGGCCCAAATCCCCAAATATTCAGCTGACTATAAGGTAAGACAAAGAAAGGCAGCTAATTCTCACATCCGTTTTTTTGCTGACAAATCACTTCAGTTCTTTTTTGGGGTTAAATATAAATTACCTGGTCGCAGTCTTCTCTTCTTTCTCCTTAGGGGCAGCAGGCAGCTCTGGGGCTTTGGCTACTTCCTCATCAGGAGCAGCCACCTCTTCCTTCTTTTCCTCTGGAAGCTTTTCTTCCTCTTTCTTCTTCTGTACATCAAGCTTGGGTTTCTTCTCTGTGACTGCTGCCTCCTGCACCTTCTCCTTTCCCTCCTCCTCCTCACTAATGGCCACAACACCCTCCTGTTTCTCATCCGCAGCCGCTTCGGTATCTTCACGCAGGTAGTTCACCAAGTTGCAAGCAGAGGTATCCGGTTGTTGATCCTTAGGGGCCACTCCAGCCTCCAGATCCAGACATCCAGGGGCGAGCTGGTGACCCGACTTCTCAGCATTCTCCCTGTTGAGCTTCTGCACCTCATTGAGAAGCAACGCCTGCTTCTTCAAGGAAATATTTTCTATAAAAAGTCAAAACATGTTTTGGATTTAGCCTCGCACAACCTGTTAAATACCGTGAGAGGTTATAAGGTGCATCATGAGGTTTCAGTCTGACCCTCTGAGCTTGGTTTCTGTGTCACAGTGTAAATGCTTGTCGGCCACAGCTGTATATGTAATAGAATATCACTCTAACACAGTAACACGTTTTCACATAAAAGGTCTGGGGGCAAAGTCATGTTTTTACATCTCACTTAGTATTTTAACTAGACACCAGAGTTCAAGCTTTGCCGTTTTTCTGTAGAATTTAGGGTCCAATGTGAATGATTGAAGGGGATTTATTGGCAGAGATGGAATATAATATAATAACTATGTTTTTATCCAGTGCATAGTCACCTAAAAATATGAATCATTGTGTTTTTGTTACCTTAGAATGAGCTATTTCTATGTACATAAAGAGCCAGTTCTCATTGAAGGAGATCGCCATGTTGCACCACCATATTTCTTCAAAAACCAAGAATGGAAAAACCAAACACTGGCTCCAGACAGGGCCATTTGCGTTTCATGTTGGCTACCGTAGTTAGCAACCCTTCCATGACGAGCCAAACAACGTCGGAAAAACACTGTTTTTTAAATGTGAAACTGCTTTATTCAGTGTCTTTCCCAGTTTAAATCACTCAGTCCATTTGTTTTGGAGAGGAAGAGACCTCTGTTGATCATTTGGCCCCTGATAAAAACCTACTAAAGGTCTGGCTCTTAAGTTATCAGAAAAAAAGGTGAGCACACATTAGCAGGTGCTGGGCAAGCAGCCAGACAGCATTGGAGAAACACTGATTTGTAACATGAAACTGCTTTATTCAGTGTTTCTGCTGGTTTCAATCTCCTGATCTGTTTGTTTTGGTGAAGAGGAGACCTCTGTGGTTAATTTGGCTCCTAGTATAAACCTCCTGAAGAATTAACACTGAATAAAAACCAGGAGAAGTTTCAGCTAGTTGTAATCTGCAATTCTCACCACCACTAAATCCCCCCAATGTTACACTCTATTTCTTTAACAGTTTGTTGATTTCAGCACCTGCTGTGTCTGGAGGCTTCATCTTCTTTTGAGCTTTCAAACCCTTAGGGCTCAAAGAGGGCTTATCCGTCCCATCCCCTTTGTGGTCTTTCAGCTGCGAAATACAAATGACAATCAGTCAAATGAGAAATCTAGACAGGTGTGTTAGCATTTTTTTTACAATCTCAAAGAAATGATCTCAGTTAAAAATGTTATATTACAGGAAGATTTTGACTTTTGGAATTTCTAGGTTTTTCTTCATCATAACTTTGCTTTATGTCTAAAATAAAATAAAAAAAGGAATCAATCAGGTCGGTCCTTTTACTGCTCCAAACCTAAATTTAAAGAGATCATTGTTTTTTTTCTGTGCCAAATGAAGAGTATAGCTCTCCTCTTGTCAAGAAAATCAGCACAATATTATTTACAGTATAAAGCCAGCCCTTTGAGTTAAAACATGAGAGCCAGCCTGAAGCCAGAAATGCATAAGCACATATTTACATAATAAAAACAAAGAGAAAAGTTCCTACATACATTCAGGCTTTAAGCACAATAAACGTACAAATTTTCCACATTTGGGACAGGCGAGGAAATGCTTTGGTCCATGGAGCTTTATCCTGTGAGAAGGCTTTGGAGAACTGGGCTCACATGCAGGAGTTATCTCTTGGTTCCCTTTAATGGCTTTATTAGAGGTAGATTTCTAGTAAAAAGACAAGATGGCAGCGCTTAGTAGGGTTATATGAATAAATGCACATGGAATGGAAGAAATATCATGTTGAGAATGAATGTAAATGAGAGAGACAGGAGGCTGAGATGATGAAGTTAGGGTCACATGTAACATGAATCACAAATCTAATAAATAATTCGATGAAATGACAGTGACAGGTTGATTTGATGAAGTTAGACTCACATGTAAAACACACCACAACAAATAAATCAAACATTAAATAATATTAGTGATGTGACAGATAAAATAATGACAAAATATAAGCAACACTACCTCTGTTTTCGCCTCACAGATTAGCACATTTATTGCATGTCTCCATGCGCAGACTGACTTGTATAATGGCATGCCTTTGATTATTCATAGCAGATGGATGGCCAGTGGAGGGGCGGTGAATTTATAGCTTATCACTTGTCGCACTCAGCGATGGAATGCAATGCTGACCCTGAGTGGAAAATATTACATGCAACCGTAGGCTGTTGTTCAAATTTCTCAGCTGAGCAAACTCACTAAACACTCTCAGATCAGGTTAGCATGGAAAAAACTGTTTGAACCCGCGGTGTCGTGCATTTGTTCTCTGAATGGTGTCGTAAGGGAAACAGCAGAGGGGATATTTTCAGTGCAGTGTTTCCCCAGTGACAGCAGTGTTTTCCGGGGGATCAAAACTCTGATTGGGAGACTGGGGAAAGCGTGAGGGGGCCATAGAAGTAGTAGTTACTTGCAAAACATCTCACACCTCTGGAGATGGAGGAAGATGGAGCAACCACCTGACAAGTGCCCTGACGGCCTCGGAAATTCCCTGAAATGTGAGTCACACGGGAGCCATCAGGTTGGTATGTGGCCATTAATCATCAGGATGCAAAGTAGCCATAAAACCATGACCCAAATATTAAGTTGGCTTGAATTCAATAAGTTATATCTCAATTTAACACAAGTATGAACACAAAAACTTGACTGCACTGTTGTACACTGTGCACTTTGACATAAATACTCCCTCAAGTATGTGATAGCGTAACATCGCAACCACTAAGGTGAGTTTACTCTTTGCTTGTAGGTCATAGATGTAAAGAGATATGACTAAAGTTCTGGAGCTACGCAAGTGATAGGAGTATGGTGATAACGTGCTTCAGGGCGTCTGTGAGTGCAGCTCATGCTCCTGATGCCAAGCAACACTTAGTGACCTTTATATAAGGTCACATAATTGGGGGCGCCTGTGGCTCAGGAGGTACATCAGGTCGTCTACTAATTAGAGGATCATTGGTTCAATCCCCGGCTCCTCTAGAATACTAAACCCCAAATTGGATGGGAAATGTCTAAAAGCTGAGTACCATAGCCTCGGCAACCAGTGTGTGAATGTGTATTGCAATGTAAAAGCAGTTTGAGTAGACTAGAAAGACACTGTCCAAGTCTATGATTCTATAATAAAGACAAAAACCTCAGGTTTGATTTTGAGGTGATGTCAATCTCCCATTTAAATGTATTTAAGTCACCCAAGCCAAAGTTGAAACTTAAAGAAGTACTTCACTGCTGGAAAGATTGCCTTTTCATAAAACTAGGGTGTCTAGAAAAACACTTTTTAAATTAGCACTAAATCCCCAGAGAAAACAGAGAAAAAAGGCAGTGTCATTCACTTCAACTGCAAGAATGCACTGCGCCACACCGGACCAAAAAAAACAGTCCCACTGGTGGGTGACTGTTTTTTCGCAGGTACAATATGGCGACCGGCTAGTAACAAACAATCTTGGATTACAGTTAAACTCTAAGCTAAAATATGTTTCTGAAAACATTTTAGAATAGACACAGAATCTTGCACTGCTTAGTTTTTGTTTGTTTTTTATATCAGGATTTTCAGACTCCAATTTTACAAAAGTAAACAGTATGGCGACCACCAAACAGTGCACTAAAACGTGTTTCAGAAGAAATTTTAGATGAGAAATACGCAATACAGTGACAGAATCATGGTTTAAATCTGATCACCACTGCTTAGTTTCACCATTTGATCTGAGTTTCTCAAGCTGCAGAGGTATCTTTAGTTCAAGCAAAAGCCCAAGAGCCAGCAAAAAATCACTGGATGCATGTTTGAGCTGAAAGATGAGCAGGGAGATCTGGGCGCTGGCAAGATGGAGGGAAGTTTACCACAGTTAATATACACATACTACCCACATTATTATGACACAAAGCTGCTTAAGATGTTAAGTATAAAGTCCTCACCCTGACAAGTGCAAAGTATATTTACATGAGTAAATATTTACTTGTTTTTACTTTTCTGAACCTGTACCAGAATTCCTGAAACAGTTTAATACAGACGTTTCCTGGAACCTGTAAATCAATGGTGCTGTGTTGCACTATCAGCAGGACTCCCAGTAAAATTTTATGAAGAGCTATTTTGCGCTGCAGGAAGTAATTTGCAAACAATCACATGGCACAGACTTCATTACTGTCTGTTACCCACTGTACAAAAGGAGTGAGTCAGTGAGAAAGAGAAAGACGGGGCGAAAGACTGACTCATCACAATGTGTTGACACCTGACTTGTGGTGAGCTGAAGGGATTATAGCCCTCTACACCACAAACACAGCAGCTCCGATCCAAAAACAGCATTTCTAAACTGGGCCACTCACATTTCGCCCCTGGCCTCACCTCTCTTGCCCTGCAGGGGGGTCCAAGACTGAGCCTCGTGCCAAGAAGGCCACTGCACTTAGCATGGGTAGGGATGCAATAAGTGAGTTTAAACGGGGTTTCATTAAAGCTATAAGTGAAATATATTTATTGTGATGCTGCTTACACAACGCTATAAAATTAGCATTCTTAATTACTTTATCTACAGCCAGCTAAGTGTAAACATGCTGAATCCCAGACTCTACCTTTCACCCCGGCCCCATTATATGGGGTGTCTCACACTCAGGCCAAGTCACATTCATGGGCAGGAGAACTGTTTGAGTGGTCAGCTTTGCTGCCCTGATCGTTTTCACATGCACTGCCAAGAACAAGATCTTTGTGAGCTCTGAGAAGTTATATAATAGCATCTTTTGCACCACTAGAATGAGATTAGATGCCCTGTGATACCTGATGATACAAAGTTCAAAACACAAGATGTGCACAGTGTCAAATCAAAACTTGGATTATCTTTCTCCAAACCCTACTTTATGCAAAAAGCAACATAATGCAGCCTTTGCACATTTTCTACACAGTAGGTTCACACTTGAAGATAAGATAGTTTCAGCATATTTCAGGCTCCTAGTCTCACCTTGTCAAGCTTCTTGTTTTCTGTGTCCGTAGAGGATTTCCTCTTAATGGCTTGCTTGCCTTTATTGTCTTTTTGTTTGAGGCCCTTCCGAGCCGCAGGGCCTTTGAGGATCAGCTCCATAACCTTGGAACTCTTCACCGTCTCCCCAATGAAGCTGATCACCTGCTGCATGCCGAGGACCAGTTTTTCCATCCCATCGAGCTTCTCAGCCTGCTGCTCGGACCGCTGGTTCACCGCCGACATTATGGTGCTCATCTCCTTGCATATCGCCCTCACCTCTCGCCCCATGACCTGGGTCTGGTTCATCATCTTGGGTGGAAAATGGATCTCCTCCTTGTCCACCTTCAGATTCTCCATATCGTGCTCAATGTCGTCAATGTCCTGAGACATTCCATCCAGTCGGCTGAGAACCTTTTCTTGAATGTTGATGAGCCTGTCCATCTTGCTGCTGAGCGACTCAATCCGATTGTGGATGAAGTCCATGCTCGCGACATTGCCATCTCCTGTTGTGTTCATTACCAAGGTACTCATGATTTCCGATGATATAAAAATCACGTTAAGACACCAACTTGAGATAAAAATAGGACCAATAGCGCCCGTGAAACAGACGAAAAGACTTTTTCAAAAACCGTAGCCAGCTCTACCCTTCGGTGTTTCCCACTGGTGTGTGCAAACTATTAAAGATACAGAAAAGTGGAACGGTGGAAGAGGAGTGTTTCAGGATCCAAAAAATCACCAGCACAGCAGATGAAAATCTTACACCTCAGGTACAGTGAGTTCTGACTAGTGTTAAGTCCAAAAAACCCTCTGTGTTTCTCTCACACTTTTTTCTCTCCCTGGCGCCTGCTTCTCTCCACACTACAAATGGTATTAAGAATGGAGTGAGCCGGTGTCCCTAAATGTAAACGGACAGCCTACGTCAGAAGGGGTCAAGTGTTTGGGGTGGGAGCTTGGCACTGCTTTGGCTATGAGACATTTGAGAGCCTTTAAGTGTTAAGCCCACCACTGTCACTCCCCCATAGGTGTCAAAGTGGTCACTGTACACAGGACTTCTTCAGTGTGTAACCTAAGTGTGACAACGCTCATTCATTTCTCCTCTTCAAATTACAATGACATTAACTCCTTTTAACAGGTGGAAACATCTGGTCCCAAAGTCTTGAATGGACCACACACGTGTCCAAAAGGACAAAGTAGAGATTTTATTGTCATTTCTAAATACAAGACATGTTGACAATGACAAAGTAATGATCAAATAATATTTATGGCACGGAAAAGTCTGAATGCCTCTGGTTATTCGGCACAGCTGTACGTAAGTGTGTACGTTTACGACTGTGAATGAGAAACATGTTGCAATGCAAATTCCTTCCTTATCTCTTGGATGCCAGTAACTACCACCCAGTGCTGACGGGATAAGGGAGCCTACAGTAAGATGTTTAGCTCGTCTGTTGAAAGAGGAGATGGGTGACCCGGATGAATTATGTGATGCCTACTCACTGATAAAAACATCCACTGACTGAGAGTATGAGAGTAAGGGATCCATTTTAACTTAGCTCTTGTAAAATGACCGTTATCCATGTTTACTAATAACCAAAATATGGATGATTTATTCGAACAACAACATGTGTTCATGTCAGCAGCTTAAATTCCTACACAGACACTGAACTAAATGCTATAGTCAAAGTTATCTAACAAACTAGATGCTGCGGTGCACTTGCAGTCGATTAATCAAACTATTCCCTGACAACTTTGCCAAACTTCACAAACTCATTTTGTCCCCATAAGTTCACGGAAGATAGAGCTGATCCAGCTTTGCTCATGCCACCGTGAAATACTTTTGACAACAGGGGCAAAGACGGCAAACTGAGCCAGGATGACCCCAGCCAAACTCCCTCTCACGAGGGCGGGTGTGTGGACTTGGCAGATAAAGTCGAGTCAGCTGGGGTAAGGTGAGGGGAAGGAAATGAGAAGGAGTTTACCTGTCAGCTCGTGTTTGATAACCAGTCACCGCACCAGCTCACATATTATTCTCTTTCACTCGAGACTGCCGCAGCGGAAAGAACAAGTGACTATGACGGGGCAGAAACAGATGGGAGTGAAACCTGCCATCAATCACACGGAGCGAGACAGGGACGCTCACACCTGTCCCTGGATGCCAACAGATGACAGACAACATAGGTCATTTACAGCATGTTGTGTCAATTTGAGGGGCGTTCAGTCATATGCAGGAAGAACAATGCAAAAGATAAAAAGAAATGCTTCCACACAGCATTGTTAATACTTCTATTTTGCTGCACATTAAAGGTTAGCACGCATGACTATGATGTCTTTCATTGCTCAGGGGCAGGGGGCACTTTAAGGTTATTAAACCCTGCAGGGGATATAAACAGACCCCTTGGCCTATGAGGCGTATTACATAAAGCAAGTATCGTGTTTATATCACTTACACTTTACAGTGAAACTCATGCCAAAAAAAGTAACAGCATCATGACTCGTGCTCAAAGTACTCTCACCCTCATTGCCAAGCACAAGTATGAGTACACACACAGACTGGGCACACAAGGTGGCAGCAGAGAAATCGCTGCTCGGTCTACCGGTGCGTGATTAACATGTTGTTTGGTTAATGTGACAGCAGAATTATTAAGATGTTTGGAGGCGCTGCCGACCGCGTGAATGCTCAGAAAGCCTATGTAATATGTAACAAACAAATTTCATGTTTGTGTGTCCTGGTTGACCTTGCAGTTTGACTTACAGACGTCAACAGTGGAAAAAATTTATAGGTAAAATGATATAGCACGGGTCTTAGCTCCTTTAAATAGTTAAACTGCAAACTGTTAAGGTCATCGGGTCATCATGTATCCTTTGTAGCCCCAATAATTATGACACCACTATCCATCTATCTATCTATCTATCTATCTATCTATCTATCTATCTATCTATCTATCTATTTCTTCTTTTATATGTCAAAAAAAGAGAGGAAAAAATTCTCATCACTGTCTCCCAGAGGCCAAGCTGTTTTCAAATGTTTCACTTTTGTCCGATCAATCCCAAAATCCAAAAACAAATTTGATCTCCAATGATACAGGACGGATAAAAGCAGCATATTTTAACATATGAGAAGGTGGGACCAGAGAATATTTGGTATTTTTGCCTAATAAAATACCTCAAAACAATTATGCATTCCTAAAAAAATCGATAGACTATTTTTTACAGCTAATAAATTAGCTGCAAAAAAGACCAAATAAAATAGTTGAGCCATTATACCTCTATAGAACCTCCTGTGAGGCATGAAAACATGCACCTAAATGCATGCTTTTACATCATCTTCTTTTCCTTAGCCACTACTTGTGAGAGGTCATACTGTCCAGTTGTATGAAGTGACCTGCACAGCCTGCTGTATTAGGCTATTTGTTTGGCACAGCGACAAGGTGAACTGATAAAAATGGAGCACCACCCCTCGAACAGAGAACACAATGTCCTGGGAAGCATCGTGGCTGTGTGCTGTGGCTACTGTCCAGTCACCTCTCCAGTCTCCACTCACACATTGCGCAGCCTGCCAGCTCTGGCTACACTCTCTCTCGGAAACTTGTGGGCTTAAATGTGTGTGGCAGCCATGAAACTCAACCCCTCGTGCTAATGTCTGAGACGTCTCTTCTGTTCTTTCCCTCGCGTGTTTTCTTTCTTGGCATGTAAACGCGCTCTGCTGCTGCACTTGAATTTTTAGATTTGTTTATATGAGGTTATTAAAACCACATTAGGTTATATTATGCTGATTCAATACGTTGACTCACCACATAAATGCATAAATGTATGTGTGGCTTGTGATAAATGTACATGTTATCACATCCAAGTTAAAGTAGCCAAATGTTGAGAGATTTCATAGGATATGCACTGATGCCTTTTGGAATTGGACACACTCAGAAGAACTAAATTACGTGAAACTGTATGTGCCTGGTGCAATTATTCACTAACTTGGCTTTTATTTTGAACAGCAGGTGGCATTGTTCATCTGTGTAAAGGATGGACAGAGACACTTCACCTAAAATCTTTGGATTTTAAAACACCAAATCTCTTGACTTGCAAGGTAACTATGAAAATAAAGACAAGTTCTCTTCATTTTCATTATTGATTAAATTGTTTGGTTTACAAAATGTTCAAAAACAGTTAAAAAAAATGAGTAAGGAAACTTCTAATAAGTTTAAATGCCCGTTTTGTCCGAACAAAAGATGAAAACATAAAGGTACTCAGTTTCTTACTCAACAGGACTAAGGAAACCAGCAAATATTCACATAATATTTGTTTTATCAAATAAATAGAAGTTACCCGGACGTAACTCCAGTTCTATGAGTATGTGTGCAGCCCTCTAACAGGCTTCACTATTGGTTTACCAAACCAATAGTGAAGCCCATAAGAGGGCGGAGCACATATGAAATATAGAACTAATTATATCAGCTCTATGGTGCATCACAGAGTTTCACGAAAAAGTACGCATTCATAAAGATTGCCCCAGGAATGAGTTAGCATTTTTGCACTCCTGGTTCCCTCGTCTCAAAGTCAATGGGTTTTTTGAACGGGTTCTTGGTTACATGCTTGAAATGAGGTCTGGGGTTAACGCAAGCTTAGAAATTTTCATGTTTTGTTCTACAACATAAATGCATTCATAAATACGCCCTCGAGTCACTAAATGTGACTACAGAATGCTATCACGCCGAACACAGCTTTGCAGTCTCGTTGTGGTGGTGAGGTTAAAGTCCCACGACCGTGGTGTAGATCATTTATTGCTTACCCGTAGCTTTTTACTTCTAGCGATTGCATTTAGGCTTCAAATATCAAAAAAGTGGTGTTCATTTGTGACGATTATCCTAAGAACAAAACGTGTCAATAACGCAATAATCCAATGGAAAAATCCTATTGGCATTTTGAGAAGGGAACCAAGGCGATGCTAACTTCCGCGTCGGCCTACAGAAAAATGTCATCCCTGGAGCACTCTATTAGAATCTTTTAAAGGAGCTGCAAGGAGATTTTAACTGGTCATGAAACAGTCTCCGTTTAATACTGATGCCTCTCTAAGACCTACATACGCAAACAACAGCGAAAGGACAGGCTATTTCTACAAAGAAAATCCTTAATGCCTGTCTTTGCGTCCATTTCCCTGCAGAATCAGACGAAACAATTTATGGCACCGCAACGTTTCTGTGATTATGAGCCTGATGTCCAGCATGCATCAGGCTATCAATAGTAGTTTGTGCTTAGAAAGTTAAATATAAAGTTAAATAAATGCACGCACTAGCCAGAGAAAGACCTTTACGACATGTGGCGGTGGTGCTCATGGGACATGCAGTCTTCATTAGTGGAATCACCACCACTTTTGTCCACAGGGGCCGCCAAAATCAACACAAAAATCAAAGGTCCTTGTCGTTGTTTTAGGTAAGGAAGGCACATTGACTCTTATGTAACTGAGTGCTGCTCAGAATACTAAAAAAGAAAAAAAATACTGTGGTTCTTTTATGTTCAGCACAGGTAATCCTACTTGTACTTGACAAATACCTCCCTCAAGTACAGGCACTGTACTGTAGGAAGATATTCCCAGATGCACTATTATTATCAGTGAGGAAACATAAGAAGCGCTTTACATTGAGGATGTTATAAAAGGTGTTAAAGGTTAGTGACAGAATGCAAAGAAAGCTTAGTCACATACTCGTGGATCTACAACAGTAAATGTCAGTGTGGATCACCTAAATGCCGCGAGAGGAATGGAAACAGGAGAGGGCGTTCAGCTTGTCTTTCAGGTGTACTATCACGGCATTATGTGTGTATGTAGATGTGTAATGTATATTTATACTGAGGCAGAATTCTCTTTCAGTGTGAATAAGCATCCTACAATGTAAAACAGGTGGAGTGAGATTGAGCTATAGCTAATGGTTTTGAGACAAGAAGGCAACTGGAACAGATGTGATCAAGCAAATATCAGACAAACTGAAATAGAATAGTGAGCACCAGATTTTAAAGAGTAATGACATGCTAAATATTACTCGGCAGAAAAGCTCTCTTGCACTGATCTTTAAAGGTTTCAGGCCTGTTGCTTTTTCCACTATATGCAATGTCACCGTTGTACTGCCAATAAAACAATGTTGCATCACAAAAGCAGTGTGAAAATCACTAGATGGCAGCAAAAGCAGGATTTTCAGCCTGAGTTTCATCACTGTGATGACTGCATTGTGCCTGACAGGCTCTACCGCTAGAGCTCACTGTACCTTCACAGCAGACTCTCGAACGTCGGCACCCATAAACACCACCAACTCCTTATCTTTTATCCCACCTGCTGCTATCCATAACACAGCAAAACACACATGCATCATAATTACAGTCACTTTTCACTCTGATACTGCTGGAAGTATTACCAGATTGAGCAAACTAATTCAGTTAGATGGGACTTTTAGCTGGAGGAAAAGTGAGCGCAAAATTTAATAGATAATGCGCAAATAAAATGAACTTTAAAGACAAAACAAAAATGGCTTAATGCAGCTAATAAATGTGAATAAATATACATATGAATTACATTTTTTAAATCTAACCATAATATGTTAAAGCATTGTGCGAAATGAATATATACCTGTCTCACTGACATTTACAAAGCATGCATCTGTGGTGCTTGTTTGTTGTCCGGGGTTAAAGTAATTATAACACTATGATTACAGAGGAAACTCATTTCCATCAGTTGCCAGCATTGTCCCTGCCATAAGAAGTGGCTGCGAGCCTACTCCACATGAAACCTGATGCTACAGCAGCAGCAGCAGCACCGTGCCTCTGCTACCCGTGTGTGTTGTGTTTATTAGAACTTGTGAGCTGGATATATTGCCCACAGAATTCAATGTCTTGAGGTTCATCAGTGATCAATCACATATTTGATGCCAACGTTGCATTATAGCCTCTTCCAAGTAAGGTATGAATACAATAGATAAGAGTAAAGACAGCAATTAAAGTGGCAGCAGGGACGCTGCCCTCGCTGGTGTCCATTTTAATAATAATTTATGGTATAATCACTAAGCTCTAGATTTCATTCTTCTGCCAAGTGTTACCTTTCAAATAGGGCTGCATGATATGCAAAAAAAGTCATATTAAGATGATTATTTTGGGGCTTTTAGGCCTTTACTAGGCAGGACAGATAAAGTGTGAAAGAGGAGAGAAGGGGGATGACATGCAGCAGGGGACTGTGGGCTGGAATCGAGCCCACAGCCGCTGTGGCAAGGATATTGCCCTTTGTACATGGGACACCAGCTCTACCCGCTGAGCTACTGGGCGCTCCATAATATGTGGTTTTATGGGAATTGTATTTTTGCACTTAATTTTAACTGAAAATAATAATAACAATAATAACTACATGATTTTTGTTGGGGTCTGTACAAAACAAACGTGTTCCCTTACATCTGGAATATAATTTGTAGGCCGGGGTTTCTCTGTAGCACCACACTGCTTCATTTATAATGGTATGTTGTGACATATTCAACCTTTATCAAAAAAAAATTTCAGCTCCTGTGGTTTGGATATTTGCACTTGGCCGTATTGTGATTATGACAATATTTTGATTAGTTGTGCAGCCTCACTTTAAAATACATAATTCTCTATTATTTAACATGTAAGCTGCTTTTTACCAACTGTAACTAACTGATTTTACATTTTTACTTGAGCGTAAACTGGCAGAGCAAAAAATGATATCCAGCACAATAGAAAAACAATGTGCCAGTAAATACTTTTTGAAATAACTATTGCTCCAGCCTAATAGGACATTCCTACGAGAACAGCAAGATTAACAAGTCGGGGGGTTATTGAATATTGGTGTTCCACCAGCTGCTGCCGTCCCCTCTGAAGACAGTCCAAAGATTGTTAACAGGGTCTATAGTATTAGTCAAGGCATTCTGTTTTATGGCCATCAAGAAGCAATCGCATTGTTGTTTCAGAGAAAAAGCAAACTAAGCTCTGGAAAAAGTTTTCAGTATACACTATATTCCCGTTTCCCGTTTTTTCCCGTTCTCTCAGTAGGACTCAAAAAAATAAGTGGAGATTCAGCGGAATGAATAAAGAGCAACTTAACTGTCCTCAAAGGCAGAAAATTGTCCTTGACCCATCATACACACACAGTAATTTTGAAATTCTTGATCCATGAACCGTCCGATATGAAAGTGAAAATGTAAAATATTGATAGCCCTATTAAATCCACTACGATTGCTACAAGGTTAATATCTTAGTGATGTGAACAAAAAACGCGTTAGTGTTCCTCAGCTAATTTTTGAGTGTTATTCAACAAGTCAATCAGCCTTGTATGTACCTGAATGGCAGGTGGAGTGGATGCTCTGTGCCTCCTCCTGTAGCAGAGTAAATCGCACAGCCTGCTCCAGAGGTAGGAGGCGACCACGCACATGCTGTTGACTAGCCAAATGTCCCAGACTGTGACAAAGTTCTCCATGGCTTTAACTTTACTCTTCATCCTTCTTCTATAGCCTCGCTTCTCCTATCTTTAACCGCAAAGGGCCTCTTGGAGCTTACGCACACAAGAGTCTCAAGTGGAGCGTAAGAAGAGATGACAGCTCCTTCTCAGGGAACGGACTGCCCAAACATTAATGCTACTCTATCCTACACAGCCTCTGTTAATTCAGTCGACACCCCACTCCCATCAGCACTTAGAGCCAGAGGACGGGCAGGTTGTCCTCATGACAAAAGAGTGACAGGTGCCAGCAAAGGGTGTCTGAGAGACGAGCTCTCTTTGACACCCTCTCGCTCTCATTTCCTCTAATCCCTCTATCTGCACAGCAAAGCAGGACTTTTATCTGAAAAACACAGTTCGTTGAAAACAAAATTAAGCTTCAGCACAGTACTGACATTGATAAGTGAAAGAATTGTGATAGGGGGTTGAGCTTCCCTGTCAACACAGACACTTGGATATGGTGTAAATAAATAGCCTGTGCTATTGGATTACACTTCTAAATGTCACACAGACGATCACACAGGGACTCACTCTCAGCAGTCTCAACTGAGGCAGCCTTGAATTAAGTTTTACTACAATACAAATATGTCTCAATTATCTAATGGCATTTCAAATTAACAATTAAGGCATAGAGTGTTTAATAAACGAGAGGTCTCCGGGGACTTTTAAAGTCAAACACATAATCTGTACTGTGTAAACCAGCACTTTGGCTGTGAAAGCCGGGGCCACATGTCCAAGAATGCATCATCTGGCTGACAGCGGCCAATCACAGCTATGTACGGCATGTCTGGAAATCTCACCGGCCTCCTCTGGCTTCACCACCTCCTCTGCCAAATAAAATAATGAGCTCACTTCTGGACAGGAGCTGCTCAAATTAATCTCTTGGCTGCCACGAGGAGAAAAAAAAGTAAAACTGGTCTTTGATTACTCACAGTGTCTCAGTTTGCTTTATAGTAGACGACTTAGGTTACAACTGCAGCATGTGGTTGATTGAATCCTAGACTATATGTTTTACACTATTTGTGGCAGTATACCATTGATAAAATAAAGATATTTAAAGCTATTAATTGCCCTTAATTGGCATTTATGTTTTCTGAGGAGGTGTTCTACATCATGGTGTCATATTTATGCTCTGGTCAATATTTAGTTGGTTGTTTCCAACTCCTGGGTGTCTCAAAGCTGTCTCAAATTATTATATTTACTGCAAACAGAGCTGCAGCAGTGTAGATTTTGCTGAAAATTAATTAGATTAGAAAACGCACCAGTACATTGTTACACCATTCCTGTAAAAATGTGACTTTTACACCCTCTGCTGGTGCTCCTGCAGACTTAAAAGCCTGTTTCAGAAACCCACATATATCAACTCTCCTTGTCATAGCTTGAGTATCTTTTACATGGAATTTATGAGGTGGATGGATACCTCTGGTTCTAACTTCATCTCCCAGAAGCAGCGCATGGTTTTCACCTTCTCTAAGTAGGGGAAGAAGGCCAGCTTGGTCATGTTTCGGCTGTTGGCACCCTGGTGAACTGACTTCAGCTTGGCCATTCTCCCTGAGGGGGACACTTGGCTGCCAGCCCTTTCCTTCTGAGCACTCTCTCCGTCTTCCCGGACTGCTTGACCTCGCTGGAGTGTTTCTGTTGGCTGGGTCTTTTATCTGAGCAGAAGGAGGAGGCAAAAGGCTGCAGTTAAGTGCCACACAAGTTTGTAAGGAAAGAGCAGCATACAATCAGTTTTCAGTTTATGTTTTTTTCTTACCTACAAATGCCAAATCACTTAAAGTACCACAATATTGTGTGCTTGTAGCCATTGTAGTATGAAAGGTTAAGGGTCTTGCATGGTTATAAAGTAGTTTATTAATTGAAGCCAATAGATATTTAGCCAAAACCCATGTTAAATAGAGAGTTCATGCTGATGATAACAGTGTTTGTAAATAACAAAGTTGATAGAAAATCTAATAAAAATGTAAATGAAACTTCCTACTTGTTAATGTCACTTAATTCTCTTATAAGACTGTGTTGTCATTTCATAATGTGTATGTGTAATAATCTATCTGCGGATTGTTTAATATTATTTATACATCCTTTGTAATGCAACCTATTTTTAAAGTAAATCAAATTGTAAATTTGTAAAGTCTTATCATCACGTTTTATGTTCAGTTACCAAGGAAAAATGTAACCTTACACACACAGAGGCACCATTATAATGAGGCAGGGTTGTATAGAACCTATTTAAACTTTACAGTCTGTTGCCTTTCCTCACACTCTCAGTGCAATGTGTAGACCTACATTGTGTTCTATGATGTAACCTTACCCCAGATATGCTGTGAAGTAATCTGATTACACATTAATATAGTAATATGCAACATATAAGCACAAAACGGACACAATTAATGTCTTGAAACTACATTTTTGACATTGGGCCCTCTTCAGAACAGGGTCTCAAGTTAGGTAATAAAGGAGCGTCCATAATAAGGACCTCATTGTTTCAATAGATATTACAAAATACATTTCCAAATAAATTAAAGTTAACAAAAACCAGCTGATACAAAGTAAGTGCTTTGAAGCCCTGGGGACAGAGGTCCACTTTGCCTTGTCAATCACATATCAATTACTAAATTGTTTTAAAATTTGATATAGTATTTGGTTAAATTGCTTATTTGGAAAGTGTCTGATTAATTTCAGTTTTTATTTTTCTCTAAATATCAACTTTGACATAGCTAAATAGACTTGCTGCGTTCACGCACTATGTACCCTTTAGGAAATAAGCTACTTTCCCTCGATTGGTTTTACGCAAAACTGTCACAGTCACGTTTGATTTGCAATGTTAGCCAGTCTTACCACCCTTACGGTTACACAAAGTCAATACAACTCTATTTCACAATGTCCGTCTTCATGTAGCCTAGCGTCGTACTAGAAAACATCAGTTAGAGAAGAAATATCCAGATGTCGGACTGTCCCATGCGCACTTGAACGCACACAGGCAGAACTGACAGGAAGTCGACTAAAAAGTTTAATATAAAATAAATAAATATCTGAATAAACGTCATATTCAGCTATTAAAAGTATTAAGTCACATCTGGGAATAATAATTACGCAAAAATAAAACAAAAAAAAATTAAATTAAATTAACGGTTAAAATAAAAACAGTGTTTGGTCACGTGATTAAGGGTCAAAAGTTTAGCGGGAATCAACATGGCGACCGACATGACAGCCACAGCGCCCGAGGCGGTGCAATGTCCCGTTTGTTTTAAAGACTTCAAGCCTGCCACGATTAACGGACACCTCGACGTGTGTCTGCTGAAAAGCGTCACCGACAGCAGCCCGTCGACGACACACGAGAGCGAACCTCCTCCGAAGAAGAAGTCTCGCATTAGTGCGGAGGCTGAACCACCGAGCCCCGGTGTCAGCTCCTCCTCTGTGGCTGCTTCACCGTCATCCTCGACGTTTTCTCTGTTTCAGACCAACAAGAGTAAGGCTCCAGTTCAAACTGAGCGGAATGGGTCATTATTTAGTAAAAGCTCTGCTGTCAACAAGGGAGTTAAACGTAATTTGCTGCGCGAGGCAGAACCAGGACCAGCTGGTGCAGATCATCTGAAGAGCCAACCCTCTGAGTTCAAAGGTCAGGGTTTGAAGACAACAAATGATTCATCACCACGTACACTGCTAACGACTAACAAGCCTCTGGCGGAGGCACTGAGACCAAACACACTGGAGGAATACTTTGGTCAGAATAAAGTTGTGGGCCAGCAAACACTCCTCCGGTCTCTTCTGGACTCCCAGGAAGTACCATCTCTGATCCTGTGGGGACCGCCGGGATGCGGAAAGGTGGGGCGGTGACGTCAAGCAGCCATGATCCATCATCACCTAACCCTCAGTCACTTCCCTTAATTCCTTTACAGTCTGATTTACACGCACTGCATCATTTTGCAAAGTGAAGTTCAAACATCCAGTTAGAGTAACAATGAGCCAAACACATTTTAAGCAAAAGGACACTTTAAAGGAATACTTCACCCTCAAAATGACCGTTTGTATATCAGTTAGTAATGCCATGTTGCCTTGAATTTGTGAAGAACACTTTGATTTTCTTGCATGCCTCCACGGAAAACAGCGAGCGTATTTATTTATGGATTGGGGATCAATAACTATATCAATCAGCTGTTTTACAAACTGGCACACAACTCGTGCAGTATTATTCAACTGTCATTCATCCAGCCAAATGCTCAGTGCTTCCCAAACACATGCATATTTGCTAAAAAAAATAAATACTTGGCAAACAACTGGATAAATTAGACTTGGGGTGCGTTCCAAATTGCATACTTTTTTTACTTTTAGTATGCACTGCAGCTGATCTTATAAAGTACGTACTGTTGCATGCAGTATGCACACAATCAGGACACACAACTTCATCATATGGTTACGCCCTGAACTTCGACCCTCTTACTTGTATATCTGTTACCATGGAGATAAATCAAAATGCCATTCACAGCTCTGATGTTATTTTGTAATTGGTATAACTGCATACATTGCAGATTCTAACATATAGTCACAATAGTAAAATTACATAAACTTTAAATTTCTCTGTCATTGTTATTTAATACTTATGCCCTTTTGTTGTTGGTTATATTTATGATTATTTTATTAAATTAAACAATTTAATATTCCTATTATTACTAATCGATTGGTCATCAGTCACCTGAATGCACTGTCATCCGTCAGTGTGACGTATCGTCCACTGTGCAGAGGATTGTGGGTCAGAAGAGCCAGAGAAGCATGCTGGCTTGCGTACTGCAAAATCAGACCAGATGTAGAAGAACATCCTGGTATTTTTGGCATTTGACATACTATGTATTGGAACATGGTACATACATGGTATGGTAGTATGGATATTGGAGCACACAGTTTGATTATACTGCATGAGTTGTGTGAGGGTTTATAAACTAATGTTTTGATATAGTTTTGCTGTTAAATGTGTTTTTCCAATCAATCAAATAATCAATATGTTTGTTGTTTTCCTTGGACGCATGCAAGAAAACAAAATCCTCACGAATTTAAGGTAAAATAAGGCGTGACTAACTGATATACAAATGGTCATTTTGTTGGTGATGTATTCCATTAAAATATTCAACACCACTGCCAACAGGGCAGCAACAAAGATTATTTTACAATCAATTAATCTGAATTATAAACTGACTACTTGGCCTGTAACTACAGACTTTTTTTTATCACTGGCTAATAGGCTGATTATTTTATCAGTTAATCACTAGGTGAAAATGTCAATCAGTTGCAACATAGATTGTTTTCAGTTTTTTTTTATTAATAGATTCATTGGTGAAAAAAGATTTCCGCACACTTGCATCTATGCAGTGTCTCACTTTATTTGTTAAGCTTCCATCAAACAGGTCAAAAGCAAAAGATATTTTATATTATTTAAACTGAGAAAAAGGAGGTGGGAACCAATGAGTTATTGGCTTTTTTTTTTTTTTTTTTTTTTTTTTTTGGATAAATGAAACTACAATAAGCAGTTCCTATAAGCAGTAGTACCCACGCTACAGTTTGTGCCAGTGGTAGTCGTGTATATTTGTGTTGCTCTTCCCTCTTTTGCACTTAATAAAGAGAGTTTATCCTCTGGCTACCAGGGTGGTACTTGCAACTGTTCTTTGTCAGATCTAAATACAGCATGTTAATGACTTCTTAGGTATGCCAAGCTACCGGGGCGGATTGTTGTACAGCAGCTCACCATACTTCGTCAACATGCTTTAATAACACTTTAACTCCCACTCTCAGGTGTCTTACAGCTCTCAGGTTTCACAATTGAAAGGTTATTTTTGGAGCTTGTTACAAGAATTTATAGTGAAGACAGGAAGACAGGTGTATTATACGACTTGATAAACTAAACGAGTGACTCAAAAACTGGAGATTAAAGATACTAAATGGGTGCTAATGATTTCTCCCATTTAGATTCCAAAAGGCATTGCATTTGTTTTGATCCATTTAATTTGTACGTGTCTTTTTGTCTTTCAGACCACTCTGGCTCACATAATTGCCAGCGCCTGTAAAAAGAAGGGAACGGCTCGCTTTGTGACACTTTCTGCCACCAGTGCACATATCAGTGACGTCCGAGAGGTCATCAAGCAGGCACAGAATGAGCTGCGACTGTGCAAGAGGAAGACCATCTTGTTCATCGATGAAATTCACCGCTTCAACAAATCCCAGCAGGTGGAGTATTGAGCCAGAAACGTGTCCTCTGATCTGTGTTTATATCAAAAGCTGCTGCTCTTAAATCCAGCCAGTATTTTTATTTTCCCCAGTGTCTGTATCAAATAGGTCAAAGTAGAGTTATCAACTTAGCTTTTCTTGGTTTATAGCAGAGAACAGCAGAATGACTCGTAAATATTAACAATGAGAGAGAAAGAAAGAAAGAAAGCTCAGCTGGTACTGGTGTATTGATACTAAGAAAAAGGGGTATATTCAGAATCAATATGTATAGATAAATTGATATTTCTGACAACACAAGGTCCAAGGAATAGTATGGCATTTTGGGAAATAAGCCTATTTGCTTTCCTGCTCAGCGCCAGATAATAAATTGATACCACTCTCCTATCTGTCAGTCACCTATGAAGCTACAACCAAGAGACGGTCACCTTATTTTAGCATATAGACTGAAAGCAAAGGGAAACTGCTAGCCTGGTTTTGTCCAGGTATATAAATACTGTTTACAACCTGTCTTAACTGTTCCATTATGAGAATGTGCTCACTCGAAATAAACACTCGGTCATGCTCTCTGAAACAATACCCATCAAATCCTTTGTTTGATTCTTGGAAAACACGTGTTACTGTTAGTGAGTCAGTAGAAGAAGAAATAGTTGCTTAATTAATAGTTTTTAAGAGGATGGATCATAAGTAGCACAGGTATCACTTGTTTTTAAGTTGTATCATTGAAACTTATTTGCAGAATTTAAATAGGCAAGGTTTGATGTTGAGCCCCTTTGTTCAGTTAATTTGCCGACATACAGTAGCTCGTTCAGGGCTCTGCTTGCTTACTTTTCTTTAACCTTGGAAACTGTTGAGTGTAGAAAACAATCTTTAGACTGTGTGTAGTCTTGTGCTACATGACAGTAAATCCCTATGTTACCTAGCTCAGTCATTAGTAGACAAACAAATACTTACTCTTAATGTCTTGTCATTTCAGACAGTCACTTTTTTCCTCCCATGTTTCCTCTCCTTTGCCCTCTGTCAATATCTGTGCGCATCTGCAGGACACATTCCTTCCTCACGTGGAGTGCGGGACGGTGACTCTGATCGGGGCGACCACAGAGAATCCGTCCTTCCAGGTGAATGCTGCCCTGCTGAGCAGATGCAGGGTGCTGGTTCTGGAGAAGCTCTCTGTGGAGGCGATGGGCTCGATCCTGGACAGGGCCTTGGCCACACTTCAGATCAGAGTCCTGGGACAAGATCTGGCAAATTCTAAAGATGGAGACCAGTCAGATGGACATGAGTAAGTGTGCCTCTGCTGACTAATCTCTCAGTGTCACACAACATTGCCAAGTATCACCAGACCACTCAAAATCCTTTGGTTGAGTGGGATGCCTGTTGTCTTCTTCTGTTTTTGGCTTAGTGGGTCCAGTTAGATAATAAATGGGAGGGGTGTACAAGTAGCTGCTGGAGCCACAGCAATCCACTCAGCTCTGATCTTGTCTGATATGTTGACAGAAAAGAATCTGCATATGAGTTGTAGACAATAAGACAGCTGTTAACTGCTGGCTGCGGACGGTATGTGATGATGATGGACTCCAGACTGGTCAGAGTTTTGTTTGTTTTGGATGCACTGAAACGTGGGCCTTTAAGATGCTGCGAGATTAAAGAGTTAGCCAGCTAACTTGGGCTTTAAACCAGAATATCCGGGATAAATCTCCATGGTAACCTATGTTACACAGCTCAGAATACAATTACACTCAGTTACCAGTTTATTAGGTACAGCTAGCTTGAACTAATGCTAATACAAGAGTCCTGCAATAAATCCTACCTTCATGAAGGTTATAATGTTTCTGTTGAAGCTGTTATCAAGAGGTGGCTACTAAACTCATCTCATCATTGTGAAGGCTGTAGTTTGTGTTGGTGCTGAAGTGTATTACTGTACACTAGCGGCTGTTGTCCACATGATTTATCAGTTAGGAGTGTAACAATACATTGATCTCAATCAATATATTAATTCAGTTATCACTGATTCAAAGCAACATCAACACATTTTGTCATCTTTAAGATATGCCTTTATTTTGAAATGCCCATGGCCCATCTGTGTCACCATTGGCACACTTCTTTCTTAACATTTAAAGAGTGCTAATGGCCTTGTACCAGATAGACAACGGCAAGCAGTCAAGAAAATGACAACAAGAATATCAACTGACATCATTTCATATCAGTTTCATGCCCCTGAATTGAATTTAATCAAATAGAAAACATATTGTGGCAGACTTTGTGATATCAGCAAATATCACATTGTTGTCCAAAAATCAATATAGGAATATCGCATCAAGCCGAAACGTGTGATTCACATCCCTATTATTAGTGAGAGCAGATAACAGAAAGACCTCTGTATAACCCAACAGAAATACTGGCAACTGAATGTATATTATTCCAACATATTTTTAGATTTGATAGCTCTGTTGTACTCAGGATTTCTGGTCACCTTTCTGGGTATGTTGATTATTTTTCTCAATTGATTACGCAAGTGTTTGGTCTATAAAATGTCAGAAAATGGTGTTTAAAAAAAATGTCAATCATTGTTTCCCAAAGCCCAACATGACGACTTCAAATGTCTTTTTTTGTCCACAACCCAAGAATATTCAGTTTACTGTCATAGAGGAGCAAAGAAACCAGAAAATATTCAGACTCAGGAAGCTGTAATCAGAGAATTTTCCCTTTTTCTTTTTTTCCTAAAAAATTATTCAAAGCAATTAATTCATTATTAAGTTGGTTGGTGAAATAATAAATAAGAAAAATAATTGACAGCTAATTGATTAATTGTTGCAGCTCCACCTTTTGCCTAAATACTAATAGTGTTTTTTATGCCTCAGCACCGTCAAAAGCATACAAACACAAGCCGGTAATTCTAGTTTGTTGTTTCTTGTGTGTGTTTTGTTATTGTTTCTCCTTCAGTTTTTGCTGTATGTGGAAAAAGGTTATCGCTGGGCAGTTATCATAGCAGTCTGAAGGTTGTTGAAGTGCTAGCATTAAGGAAGACACCAGGGTTATTAATGATGCTTTGCTTCCTGTGAATACTTGAGGAGAGCTGCCTGTGGCTCAAATGTTGTCGCCATTTGAGACGCTCGGGGTTCTAAGGAGGAAAAAACAGTGGCGCCCTCGAGCGTGTGGACAAGGACAGTTTAAGATGACGGTGACAAGAGGTCTTGGGCAAGGACATCTGATGTAATTATCTGATATGGAATATATTTATGTCTTACTTCCTTACAAAAAAAGGACTATGTTTTAAAGTAATGTCACTGATACCGTATATCTGTTGTTTTCTCAGGCCAAAGATTTTCATTGAACAAAAAGCTCTGGACACCATCGCCTACCTTTGTGATGGTGATGCGAGAGTGGGACTCAACAGTCTGCAGCTGGCTGTTCAGGCCCAGCTGAGCTCAGCGCAGCCATCAGGACAAGATGGTTCTCAGGAAATACTGGTGAAGGAGGAGCACATCAAGGAAGGTCTTCAGAGGTCCCATATTCTCTATGATAAAGCCGGTAAGCCCAGATAGTTTGTTAGTAACCAAAGGTTGCCTGTGTGAACCCCGATGATCTGAGAGCTGTGGTGGGCAACTTCAGTGCACTTTAGATTTACCAAAGTAACTTAGAATTGTTGGTTCCTGATGTGTAATTCCGATCAGGGAAGATGCTCTCAAAATCCATTTTACTATGACTTTCACAAGGTTTTCATTTTAAAATGTGCAAATTTTATGGCCGACTGGAGCATAGGCTTGTTCAGACAACACCTGAATTTATGAAGTGAAACTGTAAGTTGGAAAATGTGCTCCAGATTAGAGGACATGCTGTATGTCTAATTTAAAACACTGACAAAAGAGTTATGCAACAGTACAGTAGGCTCTGGACAAAAATGGTTTCAACAGAATCAAGAAAAGTGTTTTAGGATTATTAAAGGGGGTGTGTCACACAGTTCACAAAGGTATTTCTGCACATTAACATAGTGCTACATCTTTGAATCCTCTCAACATTTTCAGTAAAACACCTGCCGCCAGTATCTTTACTTTAAATAACATCTTAGTATCTCAAGGTTTTAGGCTTAATAGCCCTGTTATATTACTTTCCAGAAGCTGTGATCACTGTCCTGTCATGGGGCTTTCTCATGAAATGCACTGAATAATAAGAGATAAAAGAGAAACCTCAACCATGCGTGTAACCTGGGGGTGTTTATAGCCGTGCTCACGGTTGCTTAGGAGTTCCACATGTTACACAGTACACACATTTAAGCAGAGCCCCAGTGTGCTTACAAAGTTGTATATAAAATTATGACTCTGCTTGAACTGGTATGCTGTAAATCCATAAAACTAAAAGGTAATTGTATTAGCTATGTAATGTATTAAATCAATGTTTATTTGTTGTTTCTCGTAGTTACAATATCTACATACTGTAGTCTCAGTCACTCCAAATATTCACCCACCCTGCCCCTCTCCCACTCACTCTTTCATCCTCGGCCCATCCACGGTGTCCTGTTACATAACACATCAGCTGTCCCAAAAGATTGAGATTTACTGTTCCCCTTCTTCACAGGGTGATGAAACTGTGTCTCCGCTTGCCTAATGATCTTAATTACCCTTCAGTGCCCTTGGTTATGGCTTTATACAGTCTGATCAGTCTTCATTTTTTTGTTCCTTTGTGTTTGTTTCTTCCGACCTTCATGAAAGTTACAGAAAGATGCTTCTTTTTTTCTTGCCACATGTTTAAATGTGTTTGTGTGTGTGTCACTAAAAGGTGAAGAGCATTACAACTGTATCTCAGCGTTCCATAAGTCTATGAGAGGCTCCGATGAGAATGCGTCTCTCTACTGGCTGGGCCGCATGCTGGAGGGCGGTGAGGATCCTCTCTATGTGGCTCGCAGAATGGTTCGCTTTGCCAGCGAGGATGTTGGTGAGTGAAATGATCCATTATGTCATCTCGACTTATATTTAGCTACAAGCTTTAGATGATGTTGTACTGATTGTGTGTGTAGCTCTGCACGGTTGTGCCCTTGCTAACATTATTCAGAGGGTAGCTTCACTTAAGCCAGAATGAAGACTGTCTTCTTCAAACAGGGGCCTCATAACTGTTCTAAACCCCAGCTCATAACTAAAGGTTGCATAACGTATTTTTAAGTCAAAGTCTTTTGTGACTGATTTCTTAACTCTCTTAAATTCAGTTTAGTAAATTCACTGTTTCAGAGTTAATCTTCTATTACTTTTATTAGTTGTTTATCATGCTTATTAAGCTTTTATTGTACTCAGTACAACTTATTGCAACAGTTTTTAAAGGGGACCTATTATGCTCATTTTCACGTTCATACTTGTATTTTGGGTTTCTACTAGAACATGTTTACATGCTTTAATGTTCAAAAAACACTTTTTATTTTTCTCACACTGTCTGTGCTGGAACACCTGATTCACCCTTTGTCTGACACGCTACATTTTAGCACCTGTCTCTCAAAAAAGTGCTCTAATTGGTCAGCATTTCCAGGTCTTTTGTATCTCAGCATCTCTGTCTTTGTAGCCAGGGGAATGACCGTGACGGAGAATAGTGACACAAAAATCAACAATGAAAGCTTTTAAACACAACCTGAAATGTTCCAGGAGGAATATGATCTGAAATGGGGGCAAAAATAACAACATTGGCATCCCTGACATCAGCATATAGCTTCATGTAGCAGTGCAGGCTATGTAATGTTAATACTTGTAGTGGTGTGTCTGGAGCAAATGACCGTGTAAAGAAATCCATCACCCAGTGACATCATACTGTAGCCAAGGAAACAGTTGGAAACACAGTATAGGTTTTTGCTCACAGAGATTACTTCTAAACTGCTTTTACCTCATTATTTGAAACTTTGGCCACATTTAATTTGAGCATCCAACATATAAGACACAAAATTCAGAAAAGCATAATAGGTCCCATTTAACATTGTTTTGAAAAGTAAAAATAAAGTAGCTAGTATGGGGGTATTTTTGTGTCTTTTTGTTGCAATCATATAAAACTGTTTTGAGAGCATATTTCTTGAACTGCAATCAATAAAAACGTGTTATCATTTTGCTTATAAATCAGTCCTCTTTGCTTGCAAGTTAAAAAGTTTTGCTTGCAGATCAGTCCTCTTTGCTTGTGAGTTAAAGTTTTGCTTGCAAGTGCAACTGCACTTAATGGGCGGGGCCTACACTGATGGATGAGAGAAGAGTTTCTATTGGTGGGTTTGACGTGGCTCCAGAGCGGGCTACACCCACGATTCCCTCTTTCCCAACGGAAACGTTCGACATTCAGCATTACTGCTACACCCCAGGGCATCGACGGTACTGACCGTTACGCCGTCAAATAGTTCTGCCCTAGCTAAACAAAAGCAATCTACACGCAGCAGTTCAAATAAAACATTCTTGCTATTATTAGTTATGTTTAAACGTACCTGCTCATTGATTTTCGCCACAGCTCCTGCACTGAATTCCCCGTGAGCTACAGAACTCCCATGTTGCTTTGCAAGCTGTCATTCTGATCGAGACTGGCCAATAGAGATGTGTCTTACAGCTTTCAGTTTAGGCCCCGCCCACCAGGTTCAACTTTTTACTTGCAAATGAAAAAAATGACTCGCAAAGAAAACTTTTGGATTCGCATTTTTTTAATCAATCATTTTTTACTTGCAATATTGATACTTTTGCTCTCGAATCTTTTTTTTTTTGATTGCACAACTGAACCGTACTGTTTCACTTTCTTTACATAGCTTGGTGAACCTGTACACTTTAAATATTTTCTGACTGTCCAATTGCTTATTGAAATGTCCCCAACCATTATATGGGAACACCGCATGGAAATAGGTTGTACTATTTTATTACAGGAAAGAAAATATGGACTCAACTGAAATGTTTACAGAGAAGTATTCAGAAAGAAAATGTGTCTTTTAATGCATATTGACTGGACAGCCTCCGTCTCTTGTCCCATGTCTCTCAGGAATGGCAGACCCCTCCGCTCTTCCTCAGGCTGTGTCAGCCTTCCAAGCCTGTCACTTCATCGGGATGCCTGAATGTGAGGTAGGCTCGTCTGACCAATCAGTGATAGTTTTGAGTCATGTCAACTTGATTTTCAGTCAGTCTTACAATAGTCATATCCCGATGTCAACAGGTGATCTTGGCTCAGTGTGCAATCTATCTGGCACGAGCACCCAAATCTGTGGATGTCTACCAAGCCTATGCTAATGTCAAAGTCTGTTTGAGGAGCCACAAAGGCCCTCTGCCTCCCGTCCCCCTGCACCTCCGCAACGACCCCACCACGCTGATGAAACAACTGGGCTACGCTAAGGGCTACAAATACAACCCAGCTTTCAGCGGCACTGTAGAGCAGGACTACTTACCTGACGAGCTGCAGGGGATCAACTTCTTCACCTGGACGCCCTCTGACCTGTGAGCATCTGATGCAATGACTGACACAGCCTGCGGTAACAGGTTAAAAGCCAAAGCTGCTGAATGGAAACAATCTTGTTAAATGATCAGCTGGTGGGATATAATCTAAGTTTTATATGGCTGCTGATGTTAACTCAAAGTGACAGCTAGTACTTTTACATGTCTTTTCATTAACTAATGATTGGTAATGGTCAAAGAAGAATTAAGCCCTTAATTTGTTCAAATAAATAACAGTTACATACAGTAAATATACACAACCTTAATCAGATGTTCACGACATTAAATACGTATATGTTGGTGTGTTTAAACTGATTAAAATGTTTGTTTCTTTATGTCATGAATGCTATATATTTTTTATAATCTGTATATATTTTGATAAAATACAAGACAAATATAATGTCATTATACAGTTTATTGTCCAGTCACTTCTTTGGTCGTGGGGACTTCTTCAGTTTTTGGCCATGGTCTGAAAGGAAATAACACAAGATTAAGGTTGTAAATAGCCTGTATATATTATATGGTTGCTTAATACCATTTGTGTCTTCCCTCACCTCACTGATCCAGGGTATGAAAGTGGCCACACGGGTGAACATAGTGGGTTTCTTTGGAGTATTGCAGCCCTTTCCGTGCACAAAACTGGTCACTCCTTGCACATACCACTTACCATCTCTGCCCTCACAGTTCAGAGGGCCTCCAGAGTCGCCCTGGAAGGTAATGACAGATATTAGAGCAACAGACAATGGTGGTGTTGTTTAACACAAAGCATGGAGTTGTGTGCTTGTTTCTCACGTGGCAGGCTGACTTGCTTTCTCCTCCTGCACAGACCATAGTTGTCTTTGCTGAGCTGCCCCACCAGTCACTTTGACTGCAGACAGTGTGATCCACCACAGGGAGTAGGGCCTGCTGGAGTGTAGTCGCCCGAGGACCACCGGCTACAGAGAAAATTATAGCACGTGGGCATTTTAATAATATCTGAAATATATTTGATTTTTAAATATTGAGCTGGGTGTTAGCAGATTTGGCAGCAGGCCTTACAGGAGAGACGACCCCAGCCTGTGACATAACAGGGCTGGTTGTGGGCGAGAGTGGCACCATGCTGTGGCAGGCAAGCCGGCTGGACCTTGTCATTGATAACAGCACTTTTCTCCAGCTTCAGCAGGGCAATGTCATTCCTACATAACAGGAGGAAACACAAAGCATTGAACATATCAATAGCTATATTTTTAAATTGCCCAGAGTCTGTTTAATGACGTCGAGTGCCTGTTTTTTCAACAGTAATCATTTAGAAACTCTCAGGGCTTTTTCCAAGGACATATTTACTGATGTAAATGATAACGTACCCACAAGACACACAGTTGTCGTTCCATTTGGGATGGATGAACATTTTCGCCACCATAATGGACTGTTCAGGTCCCTCCTCCTTGTTCATGTCATGCTCAGCAAGAACCACCCTGTATGTGTGGAATCTGGATAGGAAGTTTTTAAAGTAAATATCTGAAAACAATTGTTAATCTGATATAAATGCCACAAATAAATTTCTCCTCACGTGATGCAGTGTGCAGCAGTCAAGACCCAGTCAGGAGCAATAAGAGTTCCACCACAAGTGGGGAAGAATGACTCCAGAGAAACCTGCCATGGCCAGCTGTATGGACGGGCTTCTTGCCCATTCACCACGCGGCCGGTGTTGGGCTTGTAGCTGGGTACACCACACCCAGACACTTAAACACAGGGAGAGACAGAAACACCTCATGTATTAACTGCAACTCCAACTCTAACAGTAAATGTGTTTTATTAACTCACCCGTTGTAACAAGCAGGAGGAGCACAAGTACCAGTTCCATCTCTTATTTGTCCAAAAGAGCCAGTTTATCATGCAGAGCTATTTATGGGCAGCAGTCCAGACGACACCAGACACAGCCTGGGAGTTTTTCTCATGTTTTCCAGGTGTGAGCCAACATATAAGTCAGATAACTGCTGAAAATCAGACTGTATACAGTATGTACACAATTGAGACATCCAAATAACGCATACACTGAAAGCTGGCAACAATCCTAGGGTCCCACAGCTGTTGAGGCCTCATCAAAATGTAAGATTATTTTACGCAACAGGAGGAAGTGTTTAATTCTTACACAGAGCCCAGAAAGTACAACTATATGCTTCTACTTTTACCAGATTTTTAGGATGGAGGGACTACATAATCTGTTAAGAGAGAATATGTCAAATAAATGAGCAATTTAAGGGGCTTAGTAAATGATGGTTTAGGCAATTTGGTTTCACTGATGGACCATTCACAGGATCTCTGGATCTCAGGGGTAAAATTTAAGACCTTGATAAATGTATGTATGCAGCGTAAAATAAAATAATAATGATAATAATAACTCAAAGACTGACAAATATTCCAAATGACCATGTAAATAAAAGGAAATGTTCTATACCCTCTGAAACCCATTTAACTTTTAAGTTAAAGTCTTTTGAAATACATGTTTTTAAGGGGTTTGAGTTTTGCCCTTGAATAGTTGATAAATGTATTAATAAAGATTCAATAAAACCATAAATTTATAATTTAGGAATTATATAAATATCCAAAATGCACATGTAAATTAAGGGAAGTATCATACTCCTTAAACCCCCTTGCTCAGTAACAGCTTTTGAAGTTAAGCTGTTTTTAAGGGGGTTTGATTTTGACATTTTTGAGCCTCTTTAATTATTAATAAAACTGTGAACTGATCATTAAGGGATTTGTCAGATATTTAAAATTAATGTGAAAATTGAATTTCCCCTCAGGGGGATTAATAAAGTATATAAAATTAAATTTTAAAAAATTTATTAAATTATAGCTGCTGCGCAGCGATGGGTCGTGTCCGGGCATTTTTAGGCAATTCTGAGCAACCTCTGGAAACTAAGACAGTTATCTACCGCTCTGAGCTAATTGACAAGTAGCAACTCAACAGTGGCTTCACAAACTGAGTAAGCCATTCACTGTTGTGTAGGAAAGCAGCCATCCGTGCATGGAAAGGCAGATTTGAAACCACTGTAAAAAAAATTCAGTTATTCAGACAGAAATCTGAAAATACACATATTGCATCTAGACAGCATGGAGATGTTGGTAATTTGTTTGTAACAATGATTGATTTGCTCAATAAGTGAAAAACTGATGTTTAAAATTGCCATTTTTACATTGACTCCAATTGTTCACATTAGAGCAAAATTCAAAATGCTGTCAAAAATTCAGTTTTTGAGATAAAATTCTGAAATTTGCCACACATCATCTACCATGACTCTAGAATTTTGTCATTTTTTCATGAACATTGAAGATTTATTTAGCAAGAATTTGCATGTATATGTTTACAGTACCGTTTACAGTCAAACATTTTGATGCACTGTAGGCTCAATTTTTGATAAATCAAAAATCTGAGAAACATAGTTTTTGTAGGACAGTCTGAAGATGCTCTGTAGCAAGTTTGGTGTCAATTGAGCAAAAATTGTGGGAGGAGATAGGTTTAAGAAGTTTTACAGTTTTTGAAAAAAACAGAGTGATGAACTTCATAATTTTTAATAGGTTTAAATGTACAAAAGTTTCTTCAGTATTGGGGCTACAGTTTGATGAAAGTTGTGAAGTTGTAGCACGTATGGTTGATTTGTTATGAATTTTCAAAGTTTTGAACTTTAGACGCTTGCTGTAGCGCCACCATCAGGACTATTGGCTTGAGTTTACAGCTGAGGATATCTGGCATGAGACTGGACCTTTGTGCAAAGTTTGGTGAGTTTTCACCCATGGGAAGTATGATTTCCTCGGAAGAAGAAAGAAGAAGAAGAAGAAGAAGAAGAAGAATACCTAGGATTACAATAGTGTCCTGGCAGCTTAGCTGCCCGGACCCTAATTAAAGGAAAGTCGCGCAACACTTTAAATCTATTAAACTTAAATTAAGGGCTTCCGTTTTAAGGCCGTTTCAGAACTAAATGAATATATATCAGCTTTTAAAAAGCATTAATTGATGATTAAGGAACTGGATAAATATTCCATATGATTGTAAATTAAGGGGAAGGTTATGTACCCCTCGAAAAATACTTGGCATTTCGAAATTATTACCTTATTTATTTTGAATTTTATTTTATTTTATTTGTAATATTTATATATTTATTTTTCAATGGTTGGACTTATTTTGAATATTATTTTAAGAGATTAGTTTCATTAGTGCTTAAGATAGGTTTATGAATAAAAGTAATTTACACTCCTCGCCAAAGGGTGTCACTGTGAGCACTGGTGCATACGTCATCGCGCTGCCGCAGAAGAAGAATTTGTAGTTTTAAAGATGGCGCTGCCCGGCGGTTTACTCGTGCGGCTCAGAGCGCTGTGTAATGTTTCCAAATGTGTTCATACAGGAGGCAAAACAGCGTCGAACTGGGGCAGAGGCATGCGGTGGTACAGAACAAACCCTCGGAGCTTTGACGAAGTCGGGACATCACATTTACAGACCAAACGAGGTGAGTGACGAGTTAGCTGTTAGCCACATTGGCTAACCTGTGACAGCTTACATCACGGCTGAGCTTCAAGGACATTCAGCGTGTTTTAAACACAACATTCATGCTTGTATTTCGGGGTCTTTCCCTCCCAGTTTACTTGAGTTTAAAGTGGAAACTAAAGGTCTATGTTGTTTCGTTGTGTGTGTGTGTGTGTAACGTCTGATTTTACTGTTTAGGTAACGTGAGCCAAAACCTCATGAAGGAGTTTCCAGAACCTAAAATGCTCTTGAATAACACCATTTCCCGTTCACTGGGAGTCAGCGACCTGTCCCAGTTCATCCAGTACAGCTGCACGGAAAATGAGGGCGTCAAGGTCAGAGCTAAAGTCACAATGAGATGAAGGTTTCTGGACATTGACATTCCCATTGACAGCTAAAGTTTAAAGACATAACTGAGTTTTGTGTTGTATCTTTGTGTCTGTAGAAAGCCACTGTCACACTACAGTGGCCCTGCAAGATTGAAGAAGAGGGTTTTGCCTCCAAGAGGGTGGATGCAGAAAGATTTGCTGCAGCTGCTGCTTGTTTCAAGCTCAGAGTAAGCTGCAGTGACCTCAGACTTTTGAGAGTAGACACACACATTCATTTTCTGTTCGATCTGTAGTGATACTTGCTCCTAATCTCTTCCCTTTCTCTCTGGCTTTCCGTACAGGAAATGGGTTTCATTGGTCCAGATAATCAGCTACCCAAGAAGGGAGCTGGCAGGCAAAGCGGCGGGCTACAGTCACTACTTTATGATAACTTGGAGGACTCGCAGACAGTAAATGCACCCATGTCTACAATCAAGGCAGATGAACAGAAACAATGGCTGCCTCCCAATGAAGACTTCTCCACTATCTCTGAAGCTTGTTCCCTGTTTCCACAACCTAAATCTCTCCTCACCAGGGTCCTTCAGGTGGCCACGTCATCCAACAGAATCAGGGTTGGTAGCTCATCATCCTTTGCACAATGAAAGCTAAGCTCCTTACTCATCCTGTATTCTAAACTGTCTGTCGTTCCCTATCTTTACAGGAGCAAATGCAAGTCAAAATAACAGGAGGGAAGCTGAAGAAGTGTTTTGTAACACTGCACTGGCCAGAGAAGATGACGTTCTGCGCCACAGCGGGGAACCGAGTGACAGCAGAGAAGAGAGCTTTAGCTCTCGCCTGCATGAAACTGAAGGTGAGATAACATTGTATATAAAAAAAACAACAACTAGTAAACCTTTTACATACAATTTAGAGATAGGTTTTAGAACATGCATTTTATCACCTGGTCCAGGAGCTGGAGCTGCTGGATAAGAACAACAACCCACGGACTCACGCCAGCTACCATCGAGAGAAGGTGAAGGAGGCAGGAGAGCGAGAGAGACGCCCCCTCCCCCTGGAAGTCCCAGAGTACCTGGAGGAACACATGAGAGACTACCTCACACAGGTCAGTCTTCACCTCATGTGAGAAAAATGGAAGAGGTTTTCCTATTTTGTGGTTATGTGCACTACATAAACATTACTGTTGGTCTTGACTGAAACATTCATTCATTTTCTGTAACCGCTTAGGGTAAGAGGCAGGGTACACCCTGGACAGGTTTTGAGACTATCACAGGGATGACACATAGAGACAGACAACCATTCACACTCACATTCACACCTACAACAATTTAGAGTTACCAGTTAACCGCATGTCTTTGGACTGTGGGAGGACGCCAAAATACCCAGAGAAAACCAGGGAGCCATGGGGAGAATATGCAAACTCCACACCCTGGGTTCAATCAGTGCCAGGAACCCTCTAGTGGGGGGGTGTTGATTTAGGTGTCAGATGAGGCATGAAATACAATCCAGGAAGTCCAGTTTGAGTAACAGATCCGTTAGTTTGAAGGCATATCAGATGCTGAAACACTGCAAAACAGTAAGATGGGATTTTACATCTCTGGAAATTTAATTCAGCAGCAGTTATTTGAAGATGTCCAGCGCTGATTCATACTGTTTTTTTAGTTGTACGTTCAGTCTGATGCCAATCCAAGCTGTCACATTTAATTCATTACAAATCAATCAATCATTTTTTATTTATAAAGCCCAATATCACAAATCACAATTTGCCTCAGAGGGCTTTACAGCATACGACATCCCTCTGTCCTTAGGACCCTCACAGCAGATAAGGAAAAACTCCCCCAGTAAACCCTTTGACAGGGAAAAAAATGGCAGAAACCTCAGGAAGAGCAACTGAGGAGGGATCCCTCTTCCAGGACGGACAGACATGCAATAGATGTCGTACAAAACTAACCTATACAAGCACTGTACCTAAGGTTGATCGCTCAGCAGCCCATTATTTACAACAGATTGAACAGACTGTGATTGTTTCTGTAGATTCCAGTCTTTTAATAAGCTTTATTGCAGAAATAATATCATCCAGCATCTGTACTTTAACTAGGGATATGTGCGATAAGTTGACGTGTCGATTAAATGTACTACCCCCACCAGTCAGCACCAAAAATACTAGTCAGTTGAATTTGGTATTAAAATATTATTACTTATGCCATAGCGTTCATGCAGTGGCAATGCTGTTGTAATAATCAGGCATGTTTCCTAAAGAATATTGCTTTTAATAATTAATTGTTAACTTTAATTCAGTGAGTTGACATGTTTTGTAGGATACAATGCTCACAATGCGTAGTGTGAAGTGCTACACATTTCATCAGCATTTACAATATTATTTAGGTACTCAAAAATGTGATTGATTTCACATGGCTCCTATAATATGCACAGTATATTTTCTTTTGAAATTTTTAGCCTAAATTCTGCTCAGTGTTTATTGTGTAAGTGTTTTCCTACTTTGAGACTCAAACTCAAGTTTAAATTTCCTTTTAATTGTCAGGTAAATTAGTCATTAGGAGCATCCCTAACATCAATCGAATGGTTTTTTTGGCTGAATGGGGGCAAATCCCTGCAGCCAGGTTCCAAAATCTTTCAGCAAGCCTTTTCCAGAAGTGTGGAGGCTGTTTTAGCGGCATATGAATCCCAATGATTTTGTCCTGAAATGTTCAGTATGCATGTATGGTTGTAATATTTGAGGGTCCACATACTTTTAGCCATGTAGTCTTGTATGATGTTAGTCTAATGCCTCATCTTTTTAACAGTACCCAGTTGCAACAGAAGTACAGAAGGTTTGGGAAGAGGAAGAGGCGAGAGGAGAGCAGATAGTAAACGAGGAGAATGAGGAGGACAAAGAGGAGGAGTTGACAGACGCCATCACAGGCAGGCCGTTCAAACCTCTGTCTAAACACGAGGCGCGGCAGCTCAGCACCCGTCTGCAGGAGCAATGGGAGAGCACCAGCCCTGGGCTGAGCGTGGAGCTCCCGGTCGATGCCCACCGTCAGCGCGTGATCTCGGCAGTGCAGTCGTCCAGGGTGGTTGTGATCGATGGCGAAACAGGATGTGGGAAAACAACGCGGATCCCCCGCTTCCTGCTGGAGGAGGGCGTGGCAGATGGCAAGGGGGCTGAGTGCAACATCCTGGTGACCCAGCCTCGCCGGATCAGCGCCGTGTCCGTGGCACATCGCGTTGCTCATGAGATGGGTCCAGTTCTGAGAAAATCTGTGGGATATCAGGTAGACATGTTTTAAATCTACATGTGCAGAGTTTTTTTCAGTTGCGTCTGTATTATGATGATGAGGCAAGCACTCTCAGATTTTCTTTGATATTTTTCTTTTTCTTAAATCCAATTAATTGATTACAAAAAGAGAGAGAGAATTTATAAGACAGACTGGATATAAGTTATTGTTTCCTGTGCGTAGGTGAGACTTGAGAGCCGACCACCAGAGCAGAGCGGAGGAGCCTTGCTCTTCCTCACAGTGGGCGTCCTGCTGAGGAAGCTGCAGTCGAACCCGTCCCTGAAGGGAATCAGCCACGTGGTGGTGGATGAGGTCCACGAGAGGGACATTAACACAGACCTGCTGCTGGCTCTGCTGCGCACCAGCTTAAAGGAGAACCCTGATCTACGAGTGGTGCTTATGAGCGCCACTGGGGACAAGGAGAGGCTGTCTGACTACTTTGGGGGCTGCCCGATTGTTAAGGTGCCTGGATTCATGCACCCGGTGAAGGACAGATACCTGGACGACGTGCTGAGAGAGATGGGACGCACACTGCCAGTCAGGAATGGAGTGGAGACAGACAAGCAGGTGAGAATTGAGTCTGTTATGTGTTTCCACTTTAGTATGTTCCATTTCTTTTGTCCTGTCTCATGTATTTGTTTTCTCTTGTTTAAGGGGGAAAGAGACGATGTTGCTCCAGATGTAGATTTAGTAGCTGATGTAATCGAACACATTGACAAACATGGAGAGCCAGGTAACTAACGGACAAACTCTCACCATTTGCTGCTCTAAATTATGCTTTTGTAGCAGTGTTTGATGATGGCTCTGAATCAAAATATTTCCTGTCATGCTTCAGGTGCAGTGTTGTGTTTCCTCCCTGGATGGCAGGACATCAAGGCTGTCCAAGAGATACTGGAGGGGAGGCCCCACTTTTCCTCGGGCTCACAGATGATCTTGCCGTGTAAGAGCGCACAGACTGACTAGCAGAGACGGTTTATTGTCCTCTGAATTTAGAGATTAATTATTTTGTACCCTTTTTCTTATAGTGCATTCTAGTTTATCAGTAGCAGACCAGCAGGCAGTGTTCCAGCACCCCCCAGTGGGCCAGAGGAAGATTGTCCTCGCCACTAACATCGCTGAGACCTCAATCACCATAGACGACATCGTCCATGTTGTGGATACGGGAACTCACAAAGAACAGAATTATGACCCACGCACTAAGGTCAGTATCAAAGTATCTGTTTCATTATAAACCAAAAACTAAGCCTGTTGTATTCTCTAAGAATAATCACTTTGATTTTATTTTTTTCAGGTCTCCTGTCTGGACACAGTTTGGATATCTCGTTCTAATGTCACTCAAAGAAAAGGGAGAGCAGGGCGATGTCAGCCGGGACAGTCCTACCACCTGTTCCCACGAAAGCAGCTGGAATCCATGACTCCCTTCCCGATCCCTGAGATCCTGCGCACACCACTGCAGAGTTTAGTCATGCAGGCCAAAATCCACAGCCCTGACAGCAAGGTATTGAAAGAGCATAGCATGGAAACCCATTTCCACAAGTGTGATGAGAAAACAAAGATCTGTGAAATCATTTTAATTAGAAACTTTCTGTCTTTGGTGTATTAATTTTTTTTACCTGATTTTTTTGTGTGTTTTTGACTTATTGAATGACGTCATTTTTGTGTATGTGGAGGCTGTAGATTTCTTGTCCCTAGTGTTGGACAGTCCAGAGCAAGCAGCTGTGAGAGATGCTGTTCAAAATCTTCAAGACATTGGTGAGTGATGTTTTGGATTTTATGGTGAGATTTTTGCCATCTTGTTTGTCTAACTTAACATGTTCAAATGTGCGATTTAATGAATGTCTGAACTGTCAACTGCCTTTTGTAGGAGTTCTGGACAAGACCGAAGCCCTGACGCCTTTAGGAGAGCGTGTCGCCTGCATGTCATGTGACCCTCGTCTGGGCAAAGTGCTGGTCCTGAGCGCCATGTTCAGATGTGTTCTGCCCATGCTGTCTGTAGCTGCCTGTCTGACCAGAGACCCTTTTCACAACAGCCTGCAGAACAGAGCAGCTGTTGTCAAGGTGAGATGTTTTAACACACTCCTGTTGATTCATGTGTTAAGTGTACATCATGTAGTAATTATTAACCATTCGATTATCTGTGTCCTGTTTGTGCAGGCAAAAGAGGCTCTGAGCGACTCCAGCTACAGCGACTATTTGGTGTTCATAAGAGCCGTGCTGGGCTGGAGGAAAGCTCAGTTTGAGGGGGACAGAGAGGACAAGGTCGAATATCTGAGCCAATTCATGCTGTCCAAGTTCAGCCTTCGATTTATCAACGGTTAGTTTGAAGTGCACACACTCATCTAGACACTGTCTCAGTGGATTGTTGGGGTTTTAAAGAGTAGTGCCAGCAAACATGAAAGTGAACACCAACCCCAGACGTACTCAGTTTGACATTTTGTCTCACTATGTCTGCTTTTTTTTGTCTGTGCCTTGTACACAATTTTAGCAGCTACTTCTTAGATGCGTGCTGCGAACAGTCCGGCACCTGGTCACTACCTTATTATAAAGTCCCGACCTCACCTTCACACTGTGCTCAGGAACGTCCCAACAGCAAAATAAGAACATACAGGCAGAGGGCAGAGTCTTAGCAGAAAAGAACACCGCCACACACTGCTAGTGGGTCATAAGTGATGATTTAGAGGGATTACTTTTGTACTTTTCACAAAACAATTTGTGTCCTTGTGCCGTCTCGCTGCAGGTCTCATCTCTCAGTTCAGCGAGAACCTGTATGACGCCGAGCTGGTGCCTCGTGCAAATGAATGCCAGCGTCAGACTTCTCTCTACAACAAGCACAGCAACCAGGACGAGCTGCTTAAAGCTGTACTGCTGGCTGGACTCTATCCCAACCTCATTCAGGTACATGGCAGCAAAGAAGTCTACTCTTTGAGTCTACGTAATAAAGTCTGTTTCCCACTGTTGTCTATCAAAGGTTAAAGCCAGAACTGTGAGATGTATATATGAGTTCTTACAATAATATTGGAGGTATGTTGTTGATTGACACTTAGAAACAACATCACCATAAAAATAGACAAACATATTTTTAATTTAATAAAGTCAGATCTACTTTTTGTTAGGGTTGTCCTGCTTAAACTGACTCGCACCTCCCTGGGTCAAAGCCAACATTAATCATTCCAGCATCACGTTGATAAAAACAATTACTTTTTTTTCTTAGGCAAAGAAAGGTGTTGTGACCAAAGGAGGGCGCTTTCGCCCCAACGATATGGTTTTCCGCACAGTCAGTGGGCCAGTACTGCTTCACCGGTCCTCAGTGAACAGGTGTGAACACGTTTTAAAATCAACTAGAGCATGTTTTTACTGTCATGGTGCGTATGTAAACTCATTGTCTTCCTTTGTGTTGTAGAGGAAAAGAACCCCCGAGTCGCTGGTTGACCTTCTTCAGCGCTGTGCAGTCCAACGGGAACGTTTTCGTCAGAGACTCTTCTACAGTCCATCCTCTCGCCCTGCTGCTGCTGACAGACTGTGACATCACAGAGACAGGTAGGACATGTACTGCTCTCCATTAAAAGTTGTTCATTGACAAAGGCACTGGTTTTTGAATGTGCTGGGAACCCTCATCATGTTAGCTGTTTGCTGTTTGGTAAGCATTGTTCTACAATCAAAATGTATCTAACAAAATATCAAATGACCATGTGACAGTATGAAAGGTGTTGCACTTAGTGATGAAGCTACACCCAAATCTGCAGTTAGCCACTAGCTGGTGAACATAGTGGAGCATTTAGCAGCCAAAGAGCCAGATATTTCTCTTAGACATCAGTTGAGGCTAAAAACAGTTTAAGGGAGTAAATATTTCTCAGTTTGCCAGAACAACAATCCAACTGAATGCTAACGTTGCTCTGTAACTGTACAAATAAACAACTGTTTGCCAAATCAGCTTTTAAAGGCGATGATATGTCGATGTTTCCGATGCCCCCAAGACGTGAGGTAAAAAGCTGTTACTGACGTATCCATCCTGTCAGGATCATTTTCAGCCGACAAAAAGATGTGGTTTTATGAGCCCTTAATGTCCCTGTGAAATGGAAGTACGAGCGTCTTTAGCTTCTGTACTTAGACATATTTCCCAGTGAAACAGAATATATGAGCTGTGGACAGTTATCTTGATCAGGAGGAGGTAGACATGAATGGATGAGACAACAGTCACATTGTTTTGGAAATGAAAAAAGGTTTTGTCCTCTGATGTCCAGTCATCTCTTCCTATCTTTCTCCATATTTCTCTGTAAGCTACTACAACCCCAACATGGTGAAGTGCACTTGTATGGCCAGTGTGGATAGCTGGTTGCCCAAAGTCTCATTTGATTGGATAAACTTTTGCATTTTTTCAGAACTTTTTTCAGAATGAGTGATATCAAACATTTAAAAAGTGAAAAGACAGTTCTTCATGTACTGTTTTTATATCCACTAAAGAAATATTAAGAGTTGTACAGTAAAGCTGCATCAGTTGTTCACACTTTTTCCCCTTCTTTATCTTTCACATTTTTGTGGCTCACATGAAGATGACATCTCCATTTTTACTCCTGTATTAAAGATGTGTGAAATGATTTTAGGCTACTCAGCTCTTTATGCTGATATTAAAACTTGTTTGATGCAGTTCTGCGTTAGTGTAAATGCCAGCTAATGCTCTTGTAGTTCCTTTATGGGGTGCTTGTAAACATATTTCCCACCTTTTTTAATAGCACATAATGTAAAGTGGAAATAGGCAAGTTCATCATTATGAAGAAAATGTTTATTGCACAATGTAATTGCTGTCAAATGATGATATTATCAGTGTTAAGATTGGTTCCCAGTAAGCCCTGCTTGTTACTATGCAATTCTGTCTGCTACCGGGTGCAACCAAACCAGGAAGAGGACAGTGCCTTGTTTTTCCCTGTTAGCTGTCTGCAGTGTAGCAGAAATGACAGGTGGTGACACAACTTGATAACCTTTGAAACTCTACCTGGTAAAAGAAAAAAGAGCCCTGGTGCTAGGCTCCAAGGAAAACAATGTAGTTGTCTGTGTGACAGCTGTGCCAACAATAATTACATGGAAACACTACAGGGAGGGGGAGGTGAAAAGTTTCTGTTAGCACTTTAATTTATTTACGGACTGTGCATTAAAACATTTTTGCTCAAAACAGTAACTACAATCCTCAGAAGCACTTAAATATTACCTCCCTCTTAGATTCTTGCAGTGAACTCTCTTCTCTTCATAAATAACGCTCTGTCCTTTCTCCCACGTCACAGTGAACGGCGACAGAGTGGAAGTATCATTTCCTGGACACTCTCTGGTACGCTGTGAGTTGCCACTTGAGACCTGGGAGCTGCTGTGGGAGCTACGCACTTCCATTCAGACCATGCTGTACCGCAACCTCAGCAATCCCAGCAACGCAGTGGCCAACTCCGCTCAAGACGGAGAGCTCATCTCTTTACTCGTGGAGCTGCTCAACAATACAAACTCAAACCCTTTTGTTCAGAGCAACAACAGTGACAGCGAGGTGGATTAAAGACACAGAGCACTCTCAGCGTGTGTGTGTGTGTGTTGGATCTGCTGGCTGGTACAGAGGAACCGAAGAAGATGATGGTATCTCATTTGTATGTCTTTTAGTACTTAATGTGCTGAACTAATCAGGGCTCTCAAAGAGCAGAAATCCACAGTGGACTGATCCGCCATTGTTATTGTTGTGGTGAATGATGAACTGCCATGTGGTGTAAGGAAATCCATTGGTTTGGATTTTGGACTGTGGCTTATTATTTATGGTTACTTGCTTTCTCAAAAGCAGAAGTTGAATTTTATCCAGAAGAGAATCATTTGCCAGTTGTCATTAAAACGGACTGCACGCAGTAAATGTCACGCTTATTGCAATAAATACTCACGAGGAAATGATCAGATCCTTTTTATTGTTTGAATGAATTATTTATGTGCAGATGGATGAAAGTGATTGCCTTCTGTTTAAGAGAAATCCTTCATAAATTGTGGGTGAAAGCTGGTCAGGCGTCTTAGTAATTCTTCCATAGTGTCCTCAGCGGCCAAAATGCAAATTCTGCAGAAAAAAAAAAAGTTACAGGTAAAACTTTCAACTTATCCTTATTAAACTAAACTGTGTTTATTTTAACTATAGAGCATGCTTTTTGTGTAGTAAAGGCTGTAGTCAGAGTAATGACATCTGGTTTATAAGACGTATCATACCTGATGTGATGGGTGCCCTCCTTTTGTGAGAACTCACAACCAGGTCTGACAAACACCCCAGCCTCCTCCAGTAGTCTGCAACTGTAGAACAGATCAGGTGGCATTCCCATTTCCTGAAAAAGACCAAAAACATAATCAGGTTCAAATTATTTTCTGACAGATACATCAGCTATGTGACAATTTAAAACAACAATATTGCTCAGTGGTAACCTTGGCTTTCTGAATGGCTTTAGATGGAAGATGCACTCTGGGGAACGCAAATGCTCCTCCTTCCACAGGCTGGCAGCAGAAACCCGGCAGACTGTTCAGCACCTCAAAGACTCTCTTACCATTATGTGCTATCATCCTCCTGATGTTCTGAGTCTCCTGTAGAAGTTAAAGGCAAGATTAAAAGCATGTATATCAAACTGGAGGCTAGAGTAATGCCACTTTTTACTAGCTTAAGCAAAGCAATGTCAGCTTTGTCAATGTCAGCTTTATTTATATAGCACCTTTAAAACAGCCAAAGGCCAACCAAAGTGCTTTACAGTTAAATAAGCAAAAACAACACAGAAAACATTTATACAGTGAAATACAACAAAGGTAAAAGACCAAATAGAGGTGACTGTACTCAGCCAAAGGCCAAGGTGAACAAGTGAGTCTTGAGCAGTGATTTAAAAGTGGAGAGGCTATTCGAAGTCTGCACAGTCAACGGTAATGCGTTCCACAAAGTGGGAGCCGCGACTGCAAAGGATCGATCTCTAGTTTTTAATAGTGATCGAGGAACATCCAAGACCATCTGATTCGCTGATCTGAGGGCTCTGGAGGGCCGATGCAACACAACAAGGTCAGAAAGGTATTCCGGAGCCAGCCCATTCAGAGACTTAAAAACAAATAAAAGAATCTTAAAATCAATCCTGTACCTAACCGGAAGCCAGTGAAGTGAAGAGAGCACCGGAGTTATGTGCTCGCGTTTCTTTGTCCCAGTTAGGAGATGGGCTGCTGCATTCTGAACAAGCTGCAGGCGGTTAAGCTCTGATTGCTCAATGCCAATGTACAGGGAGTTGCAGTAATCTAAACGAGAGGTAATAAAAGCATGGATAACTTTTTCGAGGTCTTTCTGGCTTAGATAGGGTTTAACTTTGGCTAAAAGCCTCAGCTGAAAAAAGCTAGACTTGACCACTGAGCTGACCTGTTTGTCTAGCTTAAAAACACCATCAATAATCACACCAAGATTCCTGGCGTGGGATCTCATGTAAGGTGCTAGTGGGCCCAGGGAGGTGGCAAGGACCTGAACCAAATCAGGGCGACCGAACAGGACAACCTCTGTTTTGTTTTCATTTAATTTTAAGAAGTTTAAGTCCATCCATGTTTTAATGTCACTTACGCAGTTTAGCACGGCCTGAAGGGAATCTTTGGAGGGAATTTTTAACGGCAAAAACACCTGCACGTCATCAGCAAAGCAGTGAAAGGGAATACCATGCTTCCTAAATATCGACCCCAGGGGTAGCATATAAAGGGAGAACAATAGGGGGCCCAGAACTGACCCCTGGGGGACCCCGCAGGTCAGAGGGGCCACTGAGGAGGAAAACTGCCCCATATGAACAGAAAAGGATCTGTCCGAGAGGTACGATTTAAACCAACTTAAAACGGTGCCTTTTATACCTACACAATGCTCTAGGCGTGACAGGAGAATTGTGTGATCCACTGTGTCAAACGCCACTGTTAGGTCAAGAAGAATCAAAATGGCACAGTTACCAGAATCAAGGTTTAACAAGAGATCATTAAAAACTTTTAAAAGAGCAGTTTCAGTGCTGTGAAGAGGCTTAAAACCAGACTGAAACCGTTCACAAACGTTGGCCCCTTTTAAAAAGTCTTGGAGTTGGTTAAAAACGACTTTCTCTAAAACCTTGGAAATAAAAGGAAGTTTGGAAATTGGCCTGAAATTAGCCAATACCAAGGGATCCAAATTTTTCTTTTTCAAAAGAGGCTGCACCGTGGCATGTTTAAAGGAGGATGGAACACATCCAGAGCTGAGACACATATTTACAAGTTTTAAAATAAAAGACTCAACTGAACTGAAAACCTCCTTAAACAAACGGGAGGGAATGCTGTCAGTTGGGCAGTTAGCAGGGCGTAAGTGTTCAACTATTTCAGTGAGTTGAGAGAGTGAAACAGGCTCAAACTGGTGAAAAACAGCTGAGCTTGCTGTGGGAACTGAGGGGTCCCGAGCAGACTGAAGGAGCGGGGATCTAAGAGCAGAAATCTTATTAATAAAAAACTGCAAAAAATCCTCGCACAGAGAAGAAGACGGCTTAATACAGACAGCACTACAAGGATTCACCAGTGAGTCAAATACATTGAAAAGAACCTGAGGCTTGTGAGCATTTGTGGAAACAAGTGAGGAAAAGTATTCCGTTTTAGCAGCTTTAACAGCCTGCTGATATGTCAGGAGAGAATCATGTAGGAGATCCCGAGAAATCTGGAGTTTGTCCTTTTTCCACTTTCTCTCCGCCAGCCTACATGTGCATCTGAGCGCGCGAGTGGACTCATTCAGCCAAGGCTCAGACTGCAGCTTTATGCGCTTTAGAGTCAGGGGCACAATGGAGTCTAGAATCTCAGTACAGAGCAAGCTATTAGACATCCCGCAAGGTGATCTGAACTAAACATTTCTGGTCTCACCACACAATAAAGTGGGTATGAGGGATCTCCTGGTTGTGGAGGGTTCGTCATCAGATCCAGGGCAAACTGACCCAACACGGGTGCACAGCTGTCCATCGAGAACAGGTTGCTGATGCATTTCAGAACGGCAGGGTCCAGATTTACCAGCTCCACGTATCCACCACGCAGACCACACCTGTTAGGAGAGAGAAGAGTCTAGTTAGTAGCTGTTCGAAAGCTCTTTGGTCAAATCACACAATCTTCTATAGCACAGAGTTTGTCCATCTTCTAGATATTCACATTTAAATTTTTCGTAGCCCTTTTGAGGACTTCATGTCTCATCAGTCTTGTGTTGAGATTGTTTTGCCAGCTACTGTTTTCAAGGTCAAAAATTAAGAAAAGAGAGTCTTTTAAATTTAAAATTAGAACTTAGCCCTTATTTTAAAGGGATAGTTCATCACAAAATGAAAAGTACATATTTTTCCTCTTACCTGTAGTGCTATTTATCAGTCTAGATTGTTTTGGTGCGCAGTCATACAGTTGGTGGGTGTAGTTCAGCAGAGAGAAAATAGTTCCTACATGAAACTGCTCACAAGGTCTGCGGATTATCTTGAGTAACCAGGTCATGATCTCTAGAAAGAGACACTGCTGTTGAGTTTTCCAAATGTATTTTTGGGGGGACTTTGAGCACAAGCCGAGTGCCATCTGGTTCCATTATAATCCAGAGAAGGCAGACATCTCTACTACCGATATCTCCAATACTCAGCAGCTCACACACAAACAATCTAGATTGATAACTAGCACAACAGGTAAGAGGAAAAAATGTGTTTTTGATTTTGCTATGAGCTCTCCCTTTAAGTTGTATTTCTGTGACTTTTGTGAGGACTTCCTTGCACAACTTCAAACACACATCATGACTGAAAACTCACTCTCCGCTCAAGCTTTTGGATACTGAGGCAAAGGATGCGAGCTCCACTGTGTCTGACAGAGGAGGACCCATCTCAGCCAGAACCCTCTTGTAGGAGAAAAACTTGCTTTTCTCCCCATAAACAAAGTCCTGATAGACCTGTGGAGGAGAACACACAGAAAATCCAAGCGTTCATTTACACATGTTCATGAGTTTTCGTGGACAGGTAACTTAAGACACAAACCTCATCAGCCAGAAGGAAGAGCCTCTTCTCTGAAGCAAATCGGATCACCCCTTGCATCGACTCCCTGCTTTGAACCAGACCTGCAGGCAACGTGGCATGAAAACAACCATGTCATACATATTCTGTGACACAAAAATATACTCAGGGAGGCTTTCCTACCTGTTGGATTCCCAGGGTTGACAACATACAGAGCTACAGGGTTGCAGACCCCCTTTGCAGATTCCAGCACTCGATGCAGCTCCTCCACCTGCAGCTCCCAGCCCTGCTCCTCACTGAGGTAGTAGGGGACAGTGACTCCTCCCCACTCCATTATGGACTCAGAAGTAACTGAGTAGCATGGCGCTGGGATCAGCACACCTGTTTTGGGTGACGCCTCGCGGTTTACCAAGACGTTGAGGATGTTCTAATAAGCAAAGGAACAGATTGTGTTAACTGGAAGATGATGATGATCTAAAGGAGGAAGAGACACGGTATATAATATAACAGTATGTTAGTTATAGTGATTATTACCGTGAGTGCCCACTGTGAGCCGGTGCTGATGTATATGTTTTCAGGGTGAGATGGGACCCCACCATCTCGTCTTGTTATGAATTCAGAGACTCTGCAGACTATGTCTGGTATGCCCGCTGTAGAACTATAAGCACCTGAAGGAATAACACAGGAGAGCTGAGATGAGACTGTAGAGCAGCGTGTAAATATTGTTATCATTGTATTTTAATTTTTTTAATATCGTGTAAAAGAATCGTAATCGTAAAATAGAAATCCTACTTATGTACCTTTAGTGGTGTCTAACTATGCAGGTAATTTTGCCTTAAAGCTGTAGTTGATCACTTTTTCCACAAAGCCATAATAAGATAGTAAATCTATGAAAAATTATGTTCTTCTGCCTACTCGACTGCATTGTACCTCGTCTAATGGCATTACCACACACAGTTGAAAACAACCAAGTAGATCAGAGGAGGCTCTAATGCAACAGTCAATCACAGCTTGTGAGCTATGGTCAAACTTGCAATCAAACATGAATCAAGATTCTGTCACTGCATTGCCTATTTCTTGCCTCAAATGTTTTCAGAAACACAATTTAGTGTACTGTTTAGCTGTAAAATGAGAAAGTTTGCTCCAGGTGCATCATTTGACTATTTCCAACACAGGTCATAAACTTTTCTCACAGACATGATACAGTGCTGCCAGAACGAGTCGTTCAATGTGGAAATTAATTAGTATTTTTGCACTGCCGGTTTCCTTGTCTTAAAGGGATAGTGCACCCAAAAATGAAAATTCAGCCATTATCTACTCACCCATATGCCGAGGGAGGCTCAGGTGAAGTTTTAGAGTCCTCACAACACTTGCGGAAGAGGGAGAGGGGGTAGCAACACAACTCCACCTAATGGAGGCTGACGGCGCCCCAGATTCAAATGCCCAAAAACACATAATTGAAACAACAAAATATCTCCATACTGCTAAATGTCCTGAAGCCCCGACATAAAAAGCTGTTTGGAAAAACGTCATTTCGC